>NC_079222.1:15723728-15770607 GCF_029633865.1 Lampris incognitus | reverse complement strand
GGATGCTTGCCCTCATACTGATGATTTGTCGGTGCGGCTAGTTTGTATTCTCGGTAGTTTTTTTATGGGATTGGATCGGCCCGGAGCCGCAAGACCTGCTCCAGCCACCACCGCCATGCAGCCCTAACACCAGAAGTTTAGACACACAAGAGCGAGAAGGGTCGAGAGAGAGAGAGGGGGGGGGGCGAGAGAGAAAGAGAGCGAGAGAGAGAAAGAGAGCGAGAGAAAGAGAGAGCGGGGGATGGAGGGTGGGGGGAGAAGAGGGGGGAACAGAGTGGAGGAGCAAGAGAGAGAGAGAGAGAGAGAGAGAAGGGTCGAGAGAGAGAGAGGGGGGGGTGGCGATCCATCAGAGAAATCACATCACGCAATTATGTCATCTTCTTGATAATGAGTTTGTATCCTCTGTAATAAGGGATTAGGGTTATTTTTAGGTAGTTTTTTTTTACAAACAAACACACTTCAAGCATGGACACACACGCGCACGCACACACGCACACGCACGCACACTCAGAAGGGTCTTCCATCCATCTTGTGATGAAGACTAATAACAGTACTCGGGGGTGATTGGACGGCGGGGGCAGGAGCGGATATTGTGCTCGTCGGGCAGCTAATGGTTAATGATTTGTTTAATGCAAGAAGCGGCGGAAACCACCGACGTCTTGAGAAAGCCTCTCCAACGACTTGTCTTGAGAGGAGAGAGGGAGAGAGAGGGAGAGGGGGGGGGGACGAAGGGGGGGGGGGTGAAGAGAGACGCTTGCTGCCATAACATATTGACGTCTGCCCTCTAATGGCCCTGGCCTGGAAACTTCTATAACTATGTTTCTAAGTGAGCAATGATGAAATATTGATGGGTTTCTTAATGGGCTTCCTTACAAGGGTTTGGCCAGCGACGCTCCATCCCCGGATTCCTCACTGTGCCCTGCTAGGCTGTATAGAGGGAGGGAGGGAGGGGAGGGAGGGAGGGAGGGGGGGGGGCAGGACAGGAAGAAGGGTGGTCCGATGCTTAGTCAGCACTTTCCTTTCGGACAGGATCTTTACAGCGGAAAAGTTCTGGACTTGCTTTTAGTTGTGGGATTGCTTTAAGGTGTGAACCAGGGACTTGCTGACAAGCTGGGGCATCGTGGAGTGAAGGCGTCATCCCATGAAAGTTCACCTAAGCAGTCTCTACACAATGATGGATCAGAGATCCAATCTATACAGAATGATGGACCAGAGAGTCAAGGCCTCGTCGTCTGAGGTTTCGCTAAATGAGAAGTGAGTGCGGATGGTTATCACTCTGCTAGATCATACTATAAATCGAAAATGATCTTTTGCCCCCCCCCCTTTTCCTCCCCAACTGTACTTGGCCAATTACCCCACTATTCCGAGCCGTCCCGGTCGCTGCTGCACCCCCTCTCCGATCCGGGGAGAGCTGGAGACTACCACATGCCTCCTCCGATACATGGGCAGTCGCCAGCCGCTTCTTTTCACCTGACAGTGAGGAGTTTCGCCAGGGGGGGCGTAGCGCGTGGGAGAGTCACGCGACTCCACCCAGTTTCTCCTCCTCCTCCCCCTCCTAACAGGTGCATCGACCGACCAGAGGAGGCGCTAGTGCAGCGACCAGGACACATACTCATATCTGGCTACTCACCCGCAACCACGGCCAGTTGTGTCTTGTAGGGACGACCGACCAAGCCGGAGGTAACACCGGGATTCGAACTGGCGGTCCTGTGTTAGTAGGCAACGGAATAGACCGCTGTGCTACCCGGACGCCGGAAATGATCATTTTTGTTCACGATTAAACAGTTCGGTAGTAGAAAGACAACAGCAGTGAGGTACCACAAGCTACCCTGTGGTGGAAACAGACAGCACCTATATGTGTGGTGTAACAGCGCATGCGCTCTGTATTCAGGGTGGGACTCTCCACTTTGTGCGTAAAGTTATCATGGCAGTCTGAATTTGATGATCCAAATTAGAGCAGACCCTCAACACAAAGGAAGGCCCATTTGCATACACTTTAGTGGAGAATCAAGGCCACCACGCCCCCCCCTCCCTCTTCTCCTATCTCCAGAAGCCCCTACTGGGTATCGGTTGGGGTTATTGGTATACAGATCATTTATTTTCTGGAAAGCAGAAGGTTTTTTTTTCTTTCTTTCGCCTTCTTGCCTCCGATTTGGCAGCTTTGCAGAAAAACCAGTTTCTTATCTAATTGGTGTACATTTACATTCACTCATTCAGCAATCCCACAAGTCAAGGAAAGTCAGGGCACGGGAAAGAAAAAAAAAGACTGCATTACCAATGCGCAAGACTGCTCATCCTTAATAAGACTTGAGACACACTGCGGAAGATGCAGAAGAGGTTTTTTTTGGCTCTCCCACCCAGGAATGCTGTTCCTCAATCCACGGTCGAGTTCAGCCTTAGTGTTTTGATGTTGAGGCACAGCTTTCCCTCTTTGCATTACTTTACACTAGTTTGGCATCTCCGTTTCCTCGGGGATCGATTTTGTGTTTTTGTATGCTGTCTCTTGGTCCTGTGCCATGCAGCATCCCTTCTCCTCAGTCAAGCAGGCCAGCATGTTGGCTTCTTCCAGCTCCCCGCACCTCCTCTTTGAGGACGGTGCTACCGTCGTTAGGAGCTTCAATCAGCGGTTAGCAGCTTCTCTTTGCTGAAGCTTTGTGGTACCAGCTAGCTGCCGGGGCTGATGGGGGATGGAGGGGGAGGGGGTTGGGGCGTGGGAGGATGTACAGTAGAGTCTGTGTTCTAGAGAGAGGGATAGCTAATGACGAGAGAGAGAGAGAGAGAGAGAGGTGAGAAAGATCCCAGCTTAGCTAAGCAGAAAGATGAAATCAGCCCAATGTTGCACTGGGGTGTACACACTGTCTACACACACAAAAATGCCGCATTACAAAAAAAAAAAAGAAAAGGGGGCCTCGCTGTACTGTTGTGTGTTTTTGTTTGTTTTGAACTGAATCTTTCATCAAGCACATCCCCCTGGGATGAGAATAGATAGCAGCGTTTAGATGGTAACCCACGAAGTGGGTGCATGTATGTGCACAGAAAGGTACGGTACGTGATAAAGTCAACAGGGAATACTGGGGGGGGGGGTGTTAAACATGTGTATGAATCGGCCACAGTGTGTGTATCAGTATGTGTCAAAAAATTCAGCAACAACAAAAAAACACCTTCCTGTTCCACAACAGATTTGCCCGTTTTAGAAGGTTAGAAATCAGCCAGCTCTAAAAATAGACATGAGAGAGAGAGAGAGAGAGAGAGAGAGAGAGAGAGAGAGAGACGAGAGAGAGAGAGAGAGAGAGAGAGAGAGAGAAGAGAGAGAGAGAGAGAGAGAGAGAGAAGAGAGAGAGAGAGAGAGAGAGAGAGAGAGAGAGAGAGAGCGAGGCCGCGCAGCAGCGGGAAGGGGAGCATGCTGGAAAGGGGAGGAAGATGGCAGCTGGTAGTGTGGATCGGTGGATCAGTGCTTCCCAGACTGGCCTGTAGCCATGCTGCCCTCCTCCTCCCCATCCAGCGGAAGCCCTGCCAGGCCTGGCCGACCTGCCCCTGCCCAGCGGTGGGCCGGCCGAGGCCATGCACACGGGCCACCCACCCCCAGCGGTGGCCGGCCCATCCCTGATCACGTCCCTGGAGCAACAAAAAGATAGCACACGTGGCTAACGCCCCGGTATTACACCCTCGGAGGTGAACTTGGGTACAGCACGAGTGGGGGGACAAGAGCACACGGCATAATTAAGGGGGAAGGACAAGGAGGAAAGGAGAGCTAGAGGCAGCACTAGCTAGCCAGAGAGAGGGAGCAGATATATGAATGACTTAGGTGGAGGGTGGAAATAGTGGTGTTGCAGCATCGTTAGATCAGAGAGTGTTTAGACGGGTTGGATGGACGGGAGGACAGTTGTAAGTGAGACTTATCCCCGGCTGAGGTGACACTAAGGAGGCTTGCCCGCAGGGACTTAGGCAGCCCGAGGTGAACTCACATGCCGGCCAGCCACCCCTCCTCACTTCTCAGGAGCGCAGGTTGGCGGCTGATTGCGGAGGTTAGAGAGCGTGATGGGAGCTGTAACACTGACGTGTGTTTGCGTGTTTTGTAGGAGGGTGCAACTTTTTCAGTTTTAACTTTAAAATCAAACAGCGCCACCATTTTGCGATTCTCAAGAGCCTCTGTATATATGCCGTTGCCTACCAACGCGGGGATCGCCGGTTCGAAACCCCATGCTGCCTCCGGCTTGGTCGGGCGTCCCTACTGACACAATTGGCCGTTTCTGCGGGTGGGAAGCCGGATGTGGGTATGTGTCCTGGTCGCTGCACTAGCGCCCCCTCTGATCGGTTGGGGCGCCTGTTCGTGGGGGGGGGGCTGGGGGGAATAGCGTCATCCTACCATGCGCTACGTACGTCCCCCTGGCGAAACTCCTCACTGTCAGGTGAAAGGAAGCGACTGGTGACGCCACATGTATTGCGGAGGCATGTGGTAGTCTGGACCCTTCCCCGGATCGGCAGTGGGGGTCGAGCAGTGGACCGGGACGGCTCAGAAGAGTGGGGTAATTAGCCAAAGTCGATTGGGGAGGGGGGGAAAAGGGGGGGCTGTATATCATGAGTCCAAATAATATTACAGAAAACTTGCTGCATCCGAAAGATGACATATTTACCTATGAATGTATGTCAGCCCCCTACACCCAGGTCCTGTGATCTAAGCAGCACAGGCTGCACCGGTGCTAAGGAACAGCCTCTGCTCAGGCATCCTCTCTCGAGTCCTCTGTGGAGGATGCACACACACACACACACACACACACACACACACACACACACACACAACACACACACACACACACACACACACATGAATTCGTGCCTATTGTGCTCACCCAGTTTCATGTGTAAGCAAGGGCGCGCGCGCGCGCACACACACACACACACACACACACACACACACACACACACACACAGAAGCGTACTCACAAACATGCACATACACAAACAAACACAAAAACACCACAAATACACACTCACTTACCACTGAGTATCATGGGCACTCCCTAGAGAGCGTGACAGACACACTTTACCATCCACACTGAGGGAAATACATTATTTCACATCATACATGCATATGCTTATGCATAAACTAGGATGCATAAAGCGCACACACAAACACACACACACAGGCATGCACGCACGCACGCACGCACTCACGCAGGCACGCACACACTCTTGCACTTCTGGCTATGTGAGGATCCCTCATTGGCTAATTGCACCTAATGATGACCTGAACTCGAACCTTCAACCTAGACCGAAGTCCCAACCTTTAAATAGACCAGTGAAGGAAAACGTCCCCATTCTGACGGTTAAAAACTCAAATCAGTCCTCACAAAGATAGAAGAACACACACACACACACACACACACACACACACACACACACACACACACACACACACACACACACACACACACACACACACACACACACACACACACACACACACACACACACACACACGCAACCCTAACCCAGTTTGCACTAACGAAAACTTCAGTGTGATAGTAAAAAAAAAAAATCAAACAAATAAATGAAATAAAATAAATAAATAAAAGAGGAACGTTTTAAGTGGGGAAGCAGTACGCCTTCCTCTTCCTCTCTGTGGTCTTTTTAATGGGAGGGTCATTTCATTTGATGCTTCTGCAAAGCAAAACAAACTGTGTTCTCGGACTGTTTGTCCCTGCCCTTATTGCCCCGGCCAGCAGTATAACCCGCAGACTTGTGTAAGTGTGAGAGCGGTCTGAGAGGAGAGAGAGAGGGAGAGGACAGGATGAAGAAGAGAGGATGCATGCATAATATCTGGAAGAGGTGTGGTCATAAAAGTGTGCAGGACGGAGATAGATCAAGGGGGGGGGGTGGGAAAAAAAGAGAAACTCGTGGAAAATTGTTCCAGTCAGTGGAGGTACTGCTGGTGTAATGTTTGGTGTTAAGCACAGAACAGAAGAGTTGTGTTTGGTGTTAGCACAGAACAGAAGAGTTGTGTTTGTTTTAGCACAGAACAGAAGAGTTGTGTTTAGCGCAGAACAGAAGAGTTGTGTTTGTTTTAGCACAGTGCAGAAGAGTTGTGTTTGTTTTAGCACAGAACAGAAGAGTTGTGTTTGGCGTTAGCACAGAACAGAAGAGTTGTGTTTGGTGTTAGCACAGAACAGAAGAGTTGTGTTTGTTTTAGCACAGAACAGAAGAGTTGTGTTTGGTGTTAGCACGGAACAGAAGAGTTGTGTTTGTTTTAGCACAGAACAGAAGAGTTGTGTTTGTTTTAGCACAGAGCAGAAGAGTTGTGTTTAGCACAGAACAGAAGAGTTGTGTTTGTTTTAGCACAGAACAGAAGAGTTGTGTTTGTTTTAGCACAGAACAGAAGAGTTGTGTTTGTTTTAGCACATAACAGAAGAGTTGTGTTTAGCACAGAACAGAAGAGTTGTGTTTGTTTTAGCACAGAGCAGAAGAGTTGTGTTTAGCACAGAACAGAAGAGTTGTGTTTGTTTTAGCACAGACCAGAAGAGTTGTGTTTGGTGTTAGCACAGAACAGAAGAGTTGTGTTTGGTGTTAGCAAAGAACGGAAGAGTTGTGTTTGTTTTAGCACAGAACAGAAGAGTTGTGTTTAGCACAGAACAGAAGAGTTGTGTTTGTTTTAGCACAGTGCAGAAGAGTTGTGTTTGTTTTAGCACAGAACAGAAGAGTTGTGTTTGGCGTTAGCACAGAGCAGAAGAGTTGTGTTTGGTGTTAGCACAGAACAGAAGAGTTGTGTTTGTTTTAGCACAGAACAGAAGAGTTGTGTTTAGCACAGAACAGAAGAGTTGTGTTTGTTTTAGCACAGTGCAGAAGAGTTGTGTTTGTTTTAGCACAGAACAGAAGAGTTGTGTTTGGCGTTAGCACAGAACAGAAGAGTTGTGTTTGGTGTTAGCACAGAACAGAAGAGTTGTGTTTGGTGTTAGCACAGAACAGAAGAGTTGTGTTTGTTTTAGCACAGAACAAAAGAGTTGTGTTTGTTTTAGCACAGAACAGAAGAGTTGTGTTTAGCACAGAACAGAAGAGTTGTGTTTGTTTTAGCACAGAACAGAAGAGTTGTGTTTGTTTTAGCACAGAACAGAAGAGTTGTGTTTGTTTTAGCACAGAACAGAAGGGTTGTGTTTGTTTTAGCACAGAACAGAAGAGTTGTGTTTGGTGTTAGCACAGAACAGAAGAGTTGTGTTTGGTGTTAGCAAAGAACGGAAGAGTTGTGTTTGGTGTTAGCACAGAACAGAAGAGTTGTGTTTAGCACAGAACAGAAGAGTTGTGTTTGGTGTTAGCACAGAACGGAAAAGTTGTGTTTGTTTTAGCACAGAACAGAAGAGTTGTGTTTGTTTTAGCACAGAACAGAAGAGTTGTGTTTAGCACAGAACAGAAGAGTTGTGTTTGTTTTAGCACAGAACAGAAGAGTTGTGTTTGTTTTAGCACAGTGCAGAAGAGTTGTGTTTGTTTTAGCACAGGACAGAAGAGTTGGGTTTGGCGTTAGCACAGAACAGAAGAGTTGTGTTTGTTTTAGCACAGAACAGAAGAGTTGTGTTTGGTGTTAGCACGGAACAGAAGAGTTGTGTTTGTTTTAGCACAGAACAGAAGAGTTGTGTTTGTTTTAGCACAGAGCAGAAGAGTTGTGTTTAGCACAGAACAGAAGAGTTGTGTTTGTTTTAGCACAGAACAGAAGAGTTGTGTTTGTTTTAGCACAGAACAGAAGAGTTGTGTTTGTTTTAGCACATAACAGAAGAGTTGTGTTTAGCACAGAACAGAAGAGTTGTGTTTGTTTTAGCACAAAGCAGAAGAGTTGTGTTTAGCACAGAACAGAAGAGTTGTGTTTGTTTTAGCACAGACCAGAAGAGTTGTGTTTGGTGTTAGCACAGAACAGAAGAGTTGTGTTTGGTGTTAGCAAAGAACGGAAGAGTTGTGTTTGGTGTTAGCACAGAACAGAAGAGTTGTGTTTGGTGTTAGCACAGAACGGAAAAGTTGTGTTTGTTTTAGCACAGAACAGAAGAGTTGTGTTTGTTTTAGCACAGAACAGAAGAGTTGTGTTTAGCACAGAACAGAAGAGTTGTGTTTGTTTTAGCACAGAGCAGAAGAGTTATGTTTGTTTTAGCACAGAACAGAAGAGTTGTGTTTGGTGTTAGCACAGAACAGAAGAGTTGTGTTTGTTTTAGCACAGAACAGAAGAGTTGTGTTTGTTTTAGCACAGAGCAGAAGAGTTGTGTTTGTTTTAGCACAGAACAGAAGAGTTGTGTTTGGTGTTAGCACAGAACAGAAGAGTTGTGTTTGGTGTTAGCACAGAACAGAAGAGTTGTGTTTGTTTTAGCACAGAGCAGAAGAGTTGTGTTTAGCACAGAACAGAAGAGTTGTGTTTGTTTTAGCACAGACCAGAAGAGTTGTGTTTGGTGTTAGCACAGAACAGAAGAGTTGTGTTTGGTGTTAGCAAAGAACGGAAGAGTTGTGTTTGGTGTTAGCACAGAACAGAAGAGTTGTGTTTGGTGTTAGCACAGAACGGAAAAGTTGTGTTTGTTTTAGCACAGAACAGAAGAGTTGTGTTTGTTTTAGCACAGAACAGAAGAGTTGTGTTTAGCACAGAACAGAAGAGTTGTGCTTGTTTTAGCACAGAGCAGAAGAGTTGTGTTTGGTGTTAGCACAGAACAGAAGAGTTGTGTTTGTTTTAGCACAGAACAGAAGAGTTGTGTTTGTTTTAGCACAGAGCAGAAGAGTTGTGTTTGTTTTAGCACAGAACAGAAGAGTTGTGTTTGGTGTTAGCACAGAACAGAAGAGTTGTGTTTGGTGTTAGCACAGAACAGAAGAGTTGTGTTTGTTTTAGCACAGAACAGAAGAGTTGTGTTTAGCACAGAACAGAAGAGTTGTGTTTGGTGTTAGCACAGAACGGAAAAGTTATGTTTGTTTTAGCACAGAACAGAAGAGTTGTGTTTGGTGTTAGCACAGAACAGAAGAGTTGTGTTTGGTGTTAGCACAGAACAGAAGAGTTGTGTTTGTTTTAGCACAGAACAGAAGAGTTGTGTTTAGCACAGAACAGAAGAGTTGTGTTTGGTGTTAGCACAGAACGGAAAAGTTGTGTTTGTTTTAGCACAGAACAGAAGAGTTGTGTTTGTGTTGTTGGATACTTTGCAGAAAGAAATCAAATCAAATCGTCCAGTTCAAAGCTTATTTCTTTGTAAGACTGTTTAGAAAATGATTTAGGACTTGATTCATTCTGGGGGGCCCGGCTTGCGTAGCGGTCCGTTCTGTTGCCTACCAACACGGGTATCGCCGGATCGAATCCCCGTGTTGCCTCCGGCTTGGCCGCGCATCTCTACAGACACACCTGGCCGTGTCTGCGGGTGGGCAGTCGGATGTGGGTGTCAGTGGCGGCTGGCCAGCACAGGGCACCGGGGCGCAGCCCCCCCCCCCAACATCAAGACACGAAAATCTACTTAAACTTGTTAAATATAATTTAGTTGTATAATGAAAATAATTAGGAAATAAAAGTGTTTTTCAGTCTGTGAGCGCCTGTCAACAGCCATTAAATACTGGTTCCAACTGGTATTTGGTTGATTTCTGTACATATACTTCCTGGGTGAGGGGCGCCGGCCAAACGATACCTTATGTAAGTCCTCAAACTTTTGGCAAGCAGGTGACCTGAGGCTGCTGTCTAATTGGTCTCTTCAGATTTTCCTTGGGGGGGCAGTTCTGTGCGCCCTAGACACTCCCACTTTTATTGGCATTGGTATTGGTTTAATGTTTTTCGATCTAATGTGATTGGACAATTTTCGTGTCTGTTGTAGCACTGAAAATGTGCAGTGACTTTTATTTTGAAACAGCGATTAAGACAAGAAACACGGAAGAAGAAAAACGAACTCCGGAGGGAGTTAGACTGGAGCAAGCAAGCCTCTTGAGCGGCCGGTTCCTAACGTTAGTGGTGAGCAGCTCATAAGAGTAGTTCCTTGTAAGTAGCTGAAGTATTAAATAGACTTCCAAGCTTATGAACTTAACTAAACTCCGTGTCCAGGCTGTATTGGAGGCCCCCAGATTTAAGCATTACACTGTCAATCATGTTCACGCCCACTACAACGCCTCGTCTTGACTGTCAATCATCCACCGTCTACGAATCCTGATTAAATCTATAGGCTACATTGTCCTTCTTAATAACTCTGTGACTGTGTGGACATTAAAGCAGCTGTCAGGTGTGCTGTGCCAATGTAAATTGCGCCCCCCCCCAAAAAAAAATTTCAGCACCAGCCGCCACTGGTGGGTATGTGTCTTGGTCACTGCAATAGCGCTTCCTCTGGTCAGTCAGGGCACTTGTTCGGGGTGATGGGGGGAAATAGTGTGATCCTCCCACATACTACGCCCCCCTGGCGAAACTCCTCACTGTCAGGTGAAAAGAAACGGCTGGCAACTCCACATGTATCGAAGGAGGCATGCGGTAGTCTGCAGCCCTCCATAGATCGGCAGAGGGGGTGAAGCACTGACCGGGACGGCAATATGATCTCACAGAAATACGAGAAATGACCACGACCTCTTAACACTCGCATTGCGTGGTGGAAACAATGCCAATGGAAAGTCAATTAGGATCCTTTGTCGTGCTGGACACACGACTTCCGTTTTGATTTAATGACGTTAGGGTTGGGATTTTTAGAGAACAAAAAATTGTAACAAAGGCACTATAATAAATTCATTCAAATGACAATAAAAATAACAATAAAATACCATTTTGTTAACTAAAAAAATATTGTGGCAAATTGGGGGGGCAACCACAGGAACTGCCACAGCCGGGATGCGAACTCGTATCTCCCGCACCGTGGGAGACATCGCTAACCCCTTTAGTTGACTGGTTAACGTTGTTGCCCGCGGTGCGGGAAATCCGAGTTCGCGCCCCGGCTGTGACGGTCCTGCCGAGGACGACCTTCCCGAAGGAAGGAGGCAATGTAATGATCACAGATAGATAGGCTCGTTAGCCCGTGGCTAACGGGTCAGACCGTTTAGTCGAGCGGTTAGCGATGTCTCCCGCGGTGCAGGAGATACGGGTTCGCGTCCCGGCTGCGGCAGTTCCTGTGGTTGCCCCCCCCCCTCGAACTCGCTACAACATTAAACACCGCTCATTGCATGATGTTGTTGAATCAGGGAATTCGTGTGTCCAGCAGGACAAAGGATCCTAACTGAATTTCCATCGGCATTGATTCCGTGCCACCACCACGCAATGCGAGTGTTAAGAGGTCGTGGTCATTTCACGTATTTCTGTGAGATCAGGTTGGCTCGGAGGAGTGGGATAATTGGCCCAGTACAACTGGGAAGAAAAAGGGAGACCCCCCCCGGGAGACCCCCCCCCCAGAAAAAACCTTGAGTTATTCTTTTAGAGCAAACTGCATTAATTTTTACAATCACCCACATATTTAACAATATTTTATTGAGGAAAATGCAGCAATACGTTGTGCAAAAAATAGAAGAAAAAAGGTCATACACAAGGCATTTTCCATTTTTCCCCCCGTTTTCTTACCAACCCAAAACACCCTTAATCCCCCACCTTACACCCCATACCGCAGGCCTCTTCCACGGGAAACAACATACTAAAGTAGGATAAATACAGACAAACATTACAGTAAATACAATAGAACACTACAATTGGGTATAAAAATAGAGATGAACACAAGTAAAGGTATAAATTATCAGGAATCGGGGACATATATTTGTCATTTCACTCCGTGTACCTGCGCACATGAAATGAAACGAAATATGGTCTCCTCCATCTCACAGCAGTGCAACACAAAGACAAACACACATCCAAACTACAAGAACACACATATCCCAACCATAAGAACACACCTAACCCAACTACAAGAACACACATATCCCAACTACAAAAACACACATATCCCAACTACAAGAACACACATAACCCAACTACAAGAACACACATATCCCAACTACAAGAACACATATATCCCAACTACAAGAACACACATATCCCAACTACAAGAACACACATATCCCAACTACAAGAACACACATATCCCAACTACAAGAACACATATATCCCAACTACAAGAACACATATATCCCGACTACAAGAACACACATAACCCAACTACAAGAACACACACCTCCCAACTACAAGAACACATATATCCCAACTACAAGAACACACATAACCCAACTACAAGAACACACATAACCCAACTACAAAAACACACACATCCCAACTACGAGAACACACATATCCCAACTACAAGAACACACATATCCCAACTACAAGAACACACATATCCCAACTACAAGAACACACATATCCCAACTACAAGAACACATATATCCCAACTACAAGAACACACATAACCCAACTACAAAAACACACACATCCCAACTACAAGAACACACACATCCCAACTACAAGAACACACACATCCCAACTACAAGAACACACATAACCCGACTACAAGAACACACACATCCCAACTACAAGAACACACATAACCCAACTACAAGAACACACACATCCCAACTACAAGAACACACATAACCCAACTACAAAAACACACACCTCCCAACTACGAGAACACATATATCACAACTACAAGAACACACACATCCCAACTACGAGAATACACACATCCCAACTACAAGAACACACACATCCCAACTACAAGAACACACATAACCCAACTACAAGAACACACATATCCCAACTACGAGAACACACATATCCCAACTACAAGAACACACATATCCCAACTACAAGAGCACACATATCCCAACTACAAGAACACACATAACCCAACTACAAAAACACACACATCCCAACTACGAGAACACACATATCCCAACTACAAGAACACACATATCCCAACTACAAGAACACACATATCCCAACTACAAGAACACACATATCCCAACTACAAGAACACATATATCCCAACTACAAGAGCACACATAACCCAACTACAAGAACACACATAACCCAACTACAAGAACACACATATCCCAACTACAAGAACACACATATCCCAACTACAAGAACACATATATCCCAACTACAAGAACACACATATCCCAACTACAAGAACACACATATCCCAACTACAAGAACACACATATCCCAACTACAAGAACACACATATCCCAACTACAAGAACACACATATCCCAACTACAAGAGCACACATAACCCAACTACAAGAGCACACATAACCCAACTACAAGAACACACATATCCCAACTACAAGAACACACATATCCCAACTACAAGAACACATATATCCCAACTACAAGAACACACATAACCCAACTACAAAAACACACACATCCCAACTACAAGAACACACACATCCCAACTACAAGAACACACACATCCCAACTACAAGAACACACATAACCCAACTACAAGAACACACACATCCCAACTACAAGAACACACATAACCCAACTACAAGAACACACACATCCCAACTACAAGAACACACATAACCCAACTACAAGAACACACACATCCCAACTACAAGAACACACATAACCCAACTACAAAAACACACACATCCCAACTACGAGAACACACATAACCCAACTACAAGAACACACACCTCCC
This sequence comes from Lampris incognitus, assembly GCF_029633865.1. Lineage (NCBI taxonomy): Eukaryota > Metazoa > Chordata > Actinopteri > Lampriformes > Lampridae > Lampris > Lampris incognitus. Next base: position 15,757,005 of record NC_079222.1, on the reverse strand, counting down.
AACTACAAGAACACATATATCCCAACTACAAGAACACACACATCCCAACTACAAGAACACACACATCCAAACTACAAGAACACACATATCCCAACTACAAGAACACACACATCCCAACTACAAGAACACATATATCCCAACTTCAAGAACACATATATCCCAACTACAAGAACACATATATCCCAACTACAAGAACACATATATCCCAACTACAAGAACACATATATCCCAACTACAAGAACACACACATCCCAACTACAAGAATACACATATCCCAACCATGAGAACACACCTAACCCAACTACAAGAACACACATATCCCAACTACAAGAACACACACATCCCAACTACAAGAACACACATATCCCAACTACAAGAACACACATATCCCAACTACAAGAACACACACATCCCAACTACAAGAACACACACATCCCAACTTCAAGAACACATATATCCCAACTACAAGAACACATATATCCCAACTACAAGAACACACATATCCCAACTACAAAAACACACACATCCCAACTACGAGAACACACATAACCCAACTACGAGAACACACATATCCCAACTACAAAAACACACACATCCCAACTACGAGAACACACATAACCCAACTACAAGAACACACACATCCCAACTACGAGAACACACATAACCCAACTACAAGAACACACACATCCCAACTACAAGAACACACACATCCCAACTACAAGAACACACACATCCCAACTTCAAGAACACATATATCCCAACTTCAAGAACACATATATCCCAACTACAAGAACACACATATCCCAACTACAAAAACACACACATCCCAACTACGAGAACACACATAACCCAACTACGAGAACACACATAACCCAACTACAAAAACACACACATCCCAACTACGAGAACACACATAACCCAACTACAAGAACACATATATCCCAACTACAAGAACACACATATCCCAACTACAAGAACACACATATCCCAACTACAAGAACACATATATCCCAACTACAAGAACACACATAACCCAACTACAAAAACACACACATCCCAACTACAAGAACACACATAACCCAACTACAAAAACACACACATCCCAACTACGAGAACACACATATCCCAACTACAAGAACACACATATCCCAACTACAAGAACACACATATCTCAACTACAAGAACACACATATCCCAACTACAAGAACACACATATCCCAACTACGAGAATACACATATCCCAGCTACAAGAACACACATATCTCAAATACAATAACACATATCCCAACTACGAGAATACACATATCCCAACTACAAGAATACACATATCCCAACTACAAGAACACACATATCCCAATTACAAGAACACACATATCCCAACTACAAGAACACACATTTCGCAACTACAAGAACACATATCCCAACTACAACAACACACATATCTCAACTACAATAACACATATCCCAACTACGAGAATACACATATCCCAACTACAAGAACACACATATCCCAACTACAAGAACACACATATCTCAACTACAATAACACATATATCCCAACTACAAGAACACACATAACCCAACTACAAAAACACACACATCCCAACTACGAGAACACACATATCCCAACTACAAGAACACACATATCCCAACTACAAGAACACACATATCCCAACTACAAGAACACACATTTTGCAACTACAATAACACATATCCCAACTACGAGAATACACATATCCCAACTACAAGAATACACATATCCCAACTACAAGAACACACATTTCGCAACTACAAGAACACACATATCCCAACTACAAGAACACACATATCCCAACTACAAGAACACACATATCCCAACTACAAGAAAACACATATCCCAACTACAAGAACACACATTTCGCAACTACAAGAACACACATATCCCAACTACAAGAACACACATATCCCAACTACAAGAACACACATATCTCAACTACAAGAACACACATATCCCAACTACGAGAATACACATATCCCAACTACAAGAACACATATATCCCAACTACAAGAACACACATGTCCCAACTACAAGAACACACATATCCCAACTACAAGAACACACATATCTCAACCACAAGAACACATATATCCAATGTATATATCCATTATTATCCAAACCGCTTATCCTGCTCTCAGGGTCGTAGGGATCCCAGCAGTCATAAAAAAAACAAAAGAAATTTCCCTGTCCAAGAGAGCCAACGCCAGGATGACTGTCTGAACTGCCGTTTTTCATGGGCTAGCAGTTAGCTTAGCCTGCCCCGCGTCCTGTCAGACCGCCCTCGGTGTTTCCTCCTCGGGCGCAGCTCCAAGCAGGGCCATGGTCCCTGGGCCCACCGGTCGCACCAGACCAGGCTCCCTCAGCTGATCCATATATTATACATATATTATCTATTATACTCATGAGGCAGGGGAAAATGCAAACAAACAAATAAGTAAATAAAATACATTAATACAATGAATAAAAGCAGCCCCTAATTACACCAAGCCTGTAGCAGTACTGCTGAGAGTCCCACACATATAGTCTGGGACCTGCAGTTAGGGTACGTACACCATAACCATGCATAAGTCCCCTTAAAGAGGGGCTGGGTGGCAAACCGGCAGCAAAGGCACCCACGTGTCGCAGACTGGACCACAACACACCTCCGCTATGAAATGTCGCCGGCAGGCAGTCGATCAAAAATAACTGATTAAGGATTGCCAATGGGCAAGAGAATGCTTCTGTGTGCAGTAGGGTGCGGGGGGGGGGGAGTAAAGGCGCGCACGCACGAATGTTGCAGTGACAATACCAAGATGACTATCAGTGACAATACCAAGATGACTATCTCTCCTTTGGCTAAACATGAGCAGGAGCGGATTTGTTATTGGGTGTTTGGTGTCACTGCATTGTTCCTCAAGTGAGTCAGTGTGAAGGTGCAGACAGGTGGATGTTCACACCCCCCCCCCCAAAAAAGGAAGTAGGAAGTAGCCCACCCATTTCACCATGGCGGCTGTTGTTGTGTTGATAGGATCCCTGCAAGGATAACTGCTGGAGGGGCTTAGCGACATGGGCCACCTGCCACAGCAGTTAGCCAGGATCTGTGTGTGTGTGTGTGTGTGTGTGTGTGTGTGTGTGTGTGTGTGTGTGTGTGTGTGTGTGTGTTTGCGGAAGTCTGTGGGTATAAGAATGCTGCCACGCATATGGGAGGGGGGGCAGGGCAACCGGTGGGACGAGGCGTGGAGGGCCAGGATGATGACGAAATGGACGTACAAACAGCTCGAATGTAACCCGAATGTGCAAGTTTCTCGTTGAAATTGAAATCCTTCTGCCCTGCTGTTCATATCACTTCTTTACTAATCCTTAGGGCCCAGCGAGGTCAGACTGGCCTCTATCATCGGCAACATGCAGCATTTAACAGATTGCACAAATTCAACTGGGTACTAATTAATAGTGAAGTAAAACACATGCATCTATCTATCTAGCTCTCTATCTAGTTCTCTCTCTCTCTCTCTCTCCCCCTCTCTCTATCTATCTATCTTCTTTATACATATACTATATATATACACACATACACACACACACACACACACACATATATCAATTCTGGGTTAACATATGAATGAACACATGCACACACATGCACTTGCATACAGCATACACACACAACTCATGTGCACACTTGTTCTATCTTTCCCTTTATCTCTCTCTCGCTCTCTCACTCTCTTCTTCCCCTCCCCCTCTCTCTCCCCCTGTCCCTGTTTCCTCGCCTGTCATGGAAACATACATAAACGCATCCACACCGTGGGGCTTACTTATATAGAGTCTGTACTGTATCTAGGACAGTGTGACAGTGTGATTATTTTCAATAGGATTTGTAGGTCGAGGGTCATCACTAGAACAACAGTCTACTAATCCACCCCCGTGTGTGTCAATGTGTGTCTGGTTTAAGGTCAGGGGCTGCGCTAATGGAGGACACAACAGCAGCGGGGCCACTATAGAGCAGGTCTGGGCTAAACAACACCGCCGCTCCCCCTCTGACTTTCACTACAACCCCTCCGTCCGTCCGTCCGTCCGTCCGTCCGTCCGTCCGTCCGTCTGTCCGTCTGTCTGTCTGTCTGTCCGTCTGTCCACAGCGCTCATTAACGTTTCTTGCAGCAGTTGCTTATAAACATAGTAGATTATCATCATAAGCGTGTTTGCTTTGACAGTGATCTCTCTCTCTCTCTCTCTCTCTCTCTCTCTCTCTCTCTCTCTCTCTCTCTCTCTCTCTCTCTCTCTCTCTCTCTCTCTCTCTCTCTCTCTCTCTCTCTCTCTCTCTCTCTCTCTCTCTCTCCCTTTGTTTCCTGTCTTTGCAACGCAAGCCATTGGCAGAGATAATTGGGTTATCAGATAGGGAACAAGGCTGCCGCATTTCCCCAGCGAGCAGCGAGATGGATCACCTGTTGTCGTGGGCATAAACACATCGCGGTTTCCCTGAAGTGCGCTGTTCTTCCAGTAGCTTTCCACGCCTCGTGGTTCCATAGAGCACATCTGCCACATAAAGCCTTCCTCAGCACCGACTCAGTGTTTGCTTATGGTTGGAGTTTTTCTCCACCCTGCGGTGTCACCATAAATCAGATGATTTATAATCTCGGCCTCATTGGAGTGCGTCTTTTTGCCTTTGTTCGAAGACCACAAGAGTGGTTTTGAGTGACTGCTCGCTCTCCCGTCGCACAGTCCAGCGACTTTATTCAAAAGGCAGAAGTGTCTGCATATGCTGCTTCCTGACAGAAAATACTACAAGTTTTCCAGGAAAAAAAAAAGAAAAGCCATAGCACGTGGCTTTTGCCTACGAAGTTGATCTATGCATTATTCAGCGCCGCTTTGCTCTTACAGCCAACACAGCAAAGAAGAAATGTTGTCTGAATTAGCTGAAAGTAATCTTGCTCTTCTGTGTTTTATCTGCCTCAACTTGCCACGTTTCAGATCTTCCACGAAACGTAAAGGTTTGGGGGTTTGCAGGATTTCATCACTAATCATATATATATATATTTTTTTGTGGCATTGTTCTGGTCTCCTTAACTATGAAGCTCCATAATAGTCTATGCACATGGGAGTCCGAGTGGCGTGGCAGTCTATTCCGTTGCCTACTAACATGGAGATCGCCGGTTCGAATCCCCGCGTTACATTCGGCTTGGTCGGACGTCCCTACAGACACAATTGGCCGTGTCTGTGGGAGGGAAGCCGGATGTGGGTATGTGTCCTGGTCGCTGCGCTAGCGCCTCCTCTGGTCGGTCGGGGTGCCTGTCCGGGAGGGGGCGGGAAGGGGCTGGGGGGAATGGCGTGATCCTCCCATGCGGTACCTTCCCCTGGCGAAACTCCTCACTGTCAGGTGAAAGGAAGCGGCTGGCGGCTCCACATGTATCGGAGGAGGCATGTGGTAGTCTGCAGCCCTCCCCGGATCGGCGGAGGGGGTGGAGCAGCGACCGGGACGGCTTGGAAGATTGGGGTAATTGGCCGGATACAAGTGGGGGGAAAAAATATTCTATGCAAATATTATGTTCTGTGTTGTCACAAGTTTCCCTGTAAGCCCTGTCTGGTGGATTTTCTATTATGTAAATGTTAAATAAGCTTTTTAAATTTCCGAGTATATTCAGTTGGAAGGGTTACTTAAAGAGAGCTCTGTGCGGTGTCGTAATTCGGTGGGAAAAAAGGTTAATATGCTTACATATTAAATGCCATATCAATGTGTTGTCACATTAGCCACTGATCCACATTATCACTGTGCAATATAGTTTGTCATATGTATGACCATTTCTGAGGTAATTAAATTTGATTTTTTTATACTTGTTACAAAGCCAATCGGCATAATCATCATCGTTATTATTATTATTAGTTGAGACCCTCGATCATAAAAGTTCATTTCTATTAACTTAATGGAAACGTGAGACTAGTTTGCAGAAACTATCTTGAAGCCTACTGTGTTTTTGGTGATATGTAAAAGATTTTTTTTCAATTGATTTATTGTTATTTTTGTGTTGGATCAGCTAAGGAACAACAAACACAGAAATGTTGCTCAGTGACATGTTAGTGGCATGAGCGAATACTGACATGGATCAATATACCTGAGATTTTTATCTATACAACAATCTGCCCCCCTACTATGTAGACATTCTGCTTACCACATATTTTTACAATATCTAATTAAAGTATCTTCAGTTATTTACAGATATTAAATGTATTTATTAACTATAATAGCATTCAATAGCACTACTACTACTTCCACTAATAATAATGATAGTAATAACAAGAATAAGAAAAAGAAAGAGAAGATGAAGAAGAGGAAGAGGAAGATGCAGAAGAAGAAGCGGAAAACGAGGAAAAGGGAGAAGAAGAAAAAGAGAACATATAAGTGACTTGCAATCGTATTGGATTACCAACAAACACATCATGGAAAATGGACAGGAAGGACACAAATAGAAACTTTGGAGAACAGGTTTCAGCTGAGGGTTCAGATGAGATACAGAGTTTAGTCATTTCTGACAGGAAGAGGAAGCGGGGCAGGCTAAGCTAACTGCTAGCCCATGCAGACCGGCAGTTCTGACAGTCGTCCTGGCTGGGGTTCACTCTCTCGGACAGTGATTTTTTTTTAATTATGTTGGATATATGTCTTTTTGTAGTTTTGTAGCTTTGTAGTTTTTTTATTGTTTGGATATATGTGTTCTTGTAGTTTAGATATGTGTTTTTTCTTTGTGTTGCACGACAAATGCTCATGATCCCTGATTTTTTTTTCTCAGACACGCTTTTCTGAAGTCTAGATGCCTTGATCACAAATACTTGTTAAAGAATCTCTAAAGTTTATTTTTTGGGAGGGCCAAATACAGTATAACCGTGTCATTGAGACTTTAGAGCAGGCAAATGAAAGTGAGATTCTCCGTGAAGTAAGTGTCTTGATGCCTGCTCAATAATCCAGGTAAGAAAATCAAAGAAGGTTGAATCAGTTCATCTGGATACAACGTTGGGAGTGATGAAACGTATCTGTCAGTAAACGTTGTATCCAGATGAACTGATTCAACCTTCTTTGATCCATGAAGTGAGTTTATTACTAAGTGTAACGCTGGGTCCTACATATTTTATAAACTAGGTTAAAGAAAGATTTAATCCTGGCGTCAGTGTATCAGTGTATTATTGGAATGATATGAAAACTGACATGAAATTGAACCGCAACAAATAAGATACATTTTGTCCAAACGTCTAGCCTTCAAAAAGCCAAAGCCCATGTTCATGGTGAAATCTCAATCCAAGCTGATGCAAATATCTTATTCGTCTTTGTAGACTTTTTATAGCAACTTCTAAGCTGAAGGGATGTCTGACAGCTCGAATTCGGTTCAGCAGTCTGGTCGACGCTTCATCTGAAAAGATGGATCATAATAGAAGAAAAACAGATATTTACATCTGCTAAAATGTTTGCTTTTGCACCAGAAGAGAGCGTTGTTAGGATTTTTTGTTTGTTTCTTTGCTTGTGTGTGTGTGTGTGTGTGTGTGTGTGTGTGTGTGTGTGTGTGTGTGTGTGTGTGTGTGTAAATTACATCAATCTCTCACTATGGATGATAGACAACTGTGCAACAGTAGGCAACACCCTATTACTACAACCGGCCAAAGTGTTATAATGAAGACTCATAGAGGAATATGTAGGGGAAAGTGGGTTGTGAAACACTGAGATTTTTAATTACAAAGTCTGGATTACAGGAAAGTGAGATGCATCAGCCCAAAGTTATACGGTACTGGACAAACTGGGGTTATAATGGCAGATGCCCCCCCCCAATAACATGACATGGACTAGGAATCACACAATGGGCTTGGCATCCTAAGAAGCTCTCGATAGGAAAGGTATTGATCGCTGACTGCTGTGAAAATGGGGTGGGGATGGAAAATCTGCATCTACAGTGAGGTGGCAGGAGCTGGAATCTCTGAGACTGGTCTGAGGGAGGGACAGGACATTTCTGGAGGTTTGTTGGCTCTTGCTATAGGGCAGGAGAGGGACCTGGCTTTTCTGGAAATGGTGTGGAGTGGGATCTAATATCTCTGGAAATTGGGTGAAGGATTATGGGAATGATAAAGGAGGAGAGGAGGTGGAATCTGACTCCTACGAAGAAAATGATAATGGGAGGCCTGGCATCTCTAGGAGGAGGGTGGAGGAAAATCCTCACAGTATATATATGTTTTCTTAGGGTGAGATTGAAACGGCACCTGATGTTTTCTATGAGAGATAAGAAAACAACTTCTGACTACTATCAGAGATATCTTTAAAGTGGTCCTGGCTTGTAAGTCTTAAACTTTCTAATAGGGGTGGATCAATTCTCCTGAGATGGACGTGAAGAAGACCTCTGCTGTCAGTGAGAAGACTGTGATGATCCATGATCATCTTGACCTTTACATCCCCTGGTTTTATGTTGTTTAGCAACTTTAATTTAATCTTTCTGTCTCTTGGTGCCTTGGCAAGGGGTTTAGGGCCCTCATGGGTAAAATGCACATTCAAGCCATTGTGTCAGGCATGTGAATATTTTCAGAGGTGTAAAAACCAGGTCCAGAAAGTAGAAGTCCAAACCATGTATTTGCTCCATTCATGCACTACTCCAGCAGATTCTAGTCAACGCCACGCCTCAACTGGGAAAACTAGCCAATGAAATCAGCTGGTTTTGTAATATGGTTGGAGCAGATACACGGCTTGGACATTTACTTTCTAGACCTGGTTTTTACAACTGAATATTTTTTTTGTGAGGAGCCATGGACACATTAAGGATAAGAGCACATCTTTTAAATCAGTGATGTCAGCCATTACATGATATGAAGAGGACTATACAGACTTGGAAAGAGTAGAAATGGTGTTTCTCCCGTCAGCATAGCCTCTTCTCTTACCTTAAGCTTTGCCTTAAGCTCAAGTGCCCATATTGCACGGGGCAAAAATACTTTCCTCATAGCAATTTGTTGCTGGAGCTATATTTTTCAAATTAATTGGACGAGAGGCGATGGTGTTTGAAATTTAGTTTCTCAGTCAAGCCGAGCAAACTTTGTAGGTCGAGTCACTTAGCCAGTCATTTCCACAAGTTAAAAGAGGCAAATCAGATAATTAAACGTCGTGTATCAAATGAAGTCAGACACGTTGTTTACATGGATATTTCTACTGTATTTTCTTCCCCTTAAAGAACTGAACATTCTCAAAATATGACCAGCAGAGTCTATCTGATCTCTCAAAATAAATCTTTTTTTTATGTCAGCCAGTGAGGCTATTATTATAACTGTAATTATATATAATCAGAAACCCACTGATCTCTCCCTGCTCTTTCTCCGTCCCACTTGCAGGAGAACCCATACCTGTGCAGTGATGAGTGTGATGCCTCTAATCCAGACCTGGCCCACCCTCCCCAGTTGATGCAGGACCGTGAACGCAGTGGCCTAATCACCTATTGGCAGACAGTCACGTGGAGCCGTTACCCAGAACCGCTGCTAGCCAACATATCCATGGCTTGGAACAAGAGTCTGGAGCTCACAGATGACATCCAGATCGCCTTCGAGTATGGCCGCCCCACCATCATGGTACTGGACAAGTCTATGGACCACGGACGCTCCTGGCAACCCTACCAGTTCTATGCTGATGACTGCCTGGACGCCTTCAATATGCCGCCCAAACACGTACGTGACTTGTCCCCCGCCAACATTACCCGGGTCATCTGCACCGAGCAGTACTCACGCTGGGTGGGCTCCAAGAACGAGAAGAACGTGAAGTTTGAGGTGCGAGCCCGCTTTGCGGTGTTTGCCGGGCCTCGGCTGCAGAACATGGACAGTCTATACACGCGCATGGAAAGCATGAAGGGACTGAGGGACTTCTTCACCTTCACCAACCTCAGGCTGAGGCTGCTCAGGCCCGCCCTGGGAGGCACCTATGTCCAGAGGGACAACCTGCTCAAGTACTTCTACGCCATCTCCAACATCGACGTACCTGCAAGGTGAGGGATCATGATGACTTCAGTCACTACTAGGGATTTACTTTCTAAGTTCATTTCTTTGTACACATTCACCCATCCTCAGTCGGGAAAATGTTTTCATGAGGTGTAAGATGTCCCATTCACACTTAAAAAAAAATAATTTACAGGATTTTCTAAACATTGTCTAATAGTAATAGCTGTGTTAGGGCCAAACGGTGGTAATTATCTGAAGAAAAAAAACAAACAAAAAACGGGTTTAATCTGAAGTAATTTGAATAAATCAAGAGTTCTATTTCTGTAAATGATTATTTTGTTTTGTTAAATCTTGACACCGTCTTGTCTCTTCGAGTATGAAATAACATATGATCTCCTTTTTAGTTCTGATTTCACTGCCGGTGCTTGTAAAAATAACACAGTGCTGCCAAAAGAATGCAGACTGACATGAAAAAGTCCAAAATATTGATAATATATAAAATTTAACGGGCTTGATTAGCATGATACATAAAAGAGAGTAAATTAATTGTTAATTTTTTTCTATAAATATACAAGCACAGTGAAAAGTTGCTTATAACTTATTGATCAAATAGCTGTGTGGGGTCTGAGTCCATTGTAATGCGGTTCATTATGAGAGCAAATCAAGACCAGTGAATTTGACCTTTTTCACATCCACTCTTTAAAATGCCATAGCTTACTCGCATAACTGAATGCCACTTTCTCTGGTCTCAAAATCAGCATCATATGGACGGCACAGTGGCACAGTGGATAGGGCTGTCACCTCACAGCAAGAAGGTCGTGGGTTTGAACCCCGGGATTGCCCAACCTTGGGGGGGGGGGTCATCCCGAGTCGTCTTCTGTGTGGAGTTTGCATGTTCTCCCCGTGTCTGCGGCGGGTTTTCTCCAGGTGCTCCGGTTTCCCCCACCATCAAAAAGAAACAAGCATGTTAGGGTTAATACGCCTGTCTGTGCCCCTGAGCAAGGCATGGAAAGAAGAACTGGAGTTGGTCCCCGGGTGCTGCACGGCGGCTGCCCACTGCTCCTAGCTACACAGCTAGCTACACAGCTAAGATGGGTTAAATGCAGAGAAGAACTTCCCTACAGGGATCATATGTATATCAGTCTATAGAAAAAATGTAAATATTTGAATGTAAACATGTCCTTTGGTGCCAATCACCCCTCCACTACCCATGCACAGACGCATACAAAACCAGCTCCATCCGAGGGCATTTACAATGACCCTGTCTCTCTTAGCATGGAGTCTAGTCTGCCCGTCATTGGCCTGTAAGTGCAATGATTAACGACGCAAACAGACGGCGCCGGTGGCCCAACATAAACCGCCATCCACCCTCCGCGAGAGACGCCGGGAACCCTTACATGGCAACTTTGTGACAGTGAAGGATGGCGCGGCCGTCACGCGCCTGCTTAGCATCAACAAGCCGTCGCTCCCACCTCTCAAAATTATTATTCCAATCAATACGGCGGGGTGACATTTGAATGGTATTTAACATCCTTGTTGGGATGGCGTGGAAGAGGAGGAAGGAGGGATGAACGTGTGTGTCTGTCTGTGTGGAGTGGGTTTGGGGAGGGGAGAATGAAAACCTGTGACTGGACGAGAGAAGTGTTGGGGGATGTGGGCATCTCTCTATATGTGTGTGTGTGTGTGTGTGTGTGTGTGTGTGTGTGTGTGTTGGGGGGTGTATGAGGGTGTTTGATGAGGTCCTGTGTGGATGCTGACACAGCACAAACACCCACACACCCACACCCACCCCCCCCCCCACACACACACACACACACACAGCCCTCTGGCACTGAAGAGAAGGCCTGCAGGTATTGATCACAGGCACTTTTCAGACTCAGTATGGAATCAGAGAGAGGAAGAGAGCAAGCAATCGAGGGGGGGAAAAGACAGAAAGAGAGAGAAAGTGGGTGAGACTCAACACCCCTGTGGGGTTAACGGTCCACGGCCATGCCAGAACCTCCAAGAGACCACAGCAACTTTGATGAGAGGCTTTGTGAACTCTGCAGCACTTGTGCTTATTGTGCTTCATTCAGTATTCCTGTATTGCCCCTGCATGTCTATGATCTCTCTCCAAATCCCGACGGAGCCACGCTTGAAAGACCCGCGGGCAGATTTATACTCTAGGCCCTCAAATGTTTCTCTTGATATTTATAAACTTGCACAATATTTTTTCATCTGCTATGTTCTCTCTTCCCTGCCTGCCTCTCCCCCCCCCCCCCGTTCAGAGCCGGACCGGTGGATGCTTGTGATAGCGTCTGTATGTGCTGGATCTGGTATCAGAAGACCCAAATATAGCCTAGTTGAGATGACTGAGGCCAGTCCGTCTTCCGCCCTCTGGCCACCCATACCTCCCGTAACATAATCACTAATCAATAAGTTATTCTGGGCAGCTAGCAGGAGTATTGGGTGATAGAGGTGGGGGGTCCTCAACAGTACAGTACAATCACAAGTGTCTGATGCTTACGGCTGGGGAAATTGATTTCGGGGGGCCAGACTAATAGTCAGTGTTCCTTGGACAAAAGGCTAAGCTATTTCATCTCATCTCATCTGGCCTTAGCAACATATTGGGATTTCCAATGCTTAAATTTGAATAATGAATATTCCACTCCAGTGGGTCTCCGGTAGGGACGGTGGAGTGAAATGGGTTTTATATGATCAAGGCCAAGCGGCAGTGTACTGCAGGTCACCGCGGTAATGAGATACGCTGGCGTTATCGATGGGGAGAGGGCTGTAGTCACTTCCTGGCTGTATTGGATGTCCCCAGGCCTCTGGTCAGGGCTCTTTGCCTTAACCCAGTTAAAAAGTAATGATTATGGGCGTCCGGGTAACGTAGCGGTCTATTCCGTTGCCTACCAACACGGGGATCGCCGGTTCGAGTCCCCGTGTTACCTCCGGCTTGGTCGGGTGTCCCTATAGACACAATTGGCTGGTGTCTGCGGGTGGGACGCCGGTCGCTGGTCACTGCAGTAGCGCCTCCTCTGGTTGGTTGGTGCACACGTTCGGGGGGGGGGGGTACTGGGGAGAATATCATGATCCTCCCACGCGCTACGTCCCCCTGACGAAACTCCTTATTGTCAGGAGAAAAGAAGCAGCTGGTGACTCCACATGTATCGGAGGAGGCATGTGGTAGTCTGCAGCCCTCCCCGGATCAGCAGAGGGGGTGGGGGAGCAGCGACTAGGATGGCCCAGAAAAGTGGGGCAATTGGCCGGATACAATTTGGGAGAAAAGGGGGGGGGTAAAAAGCAAAAAACAAAAAACTGAACTCAGTGAGCTTAGTTACACTGAGAGGAGAGCCCTGTTTCTGTGTACCAGGGTAGGCTGGATAAGACGGATCCCTTCTGGGTCGTGTCTCTTCGATCTGACTCGGCATTGTCGGTGTCTGACTGGCGGCGCTCTAAAGTGCAGGTATGCGGGAAGCCAGGTAGTCAGGGGCTAAATACTGCTACTTTATCAATAAATACGTAACCCGATAGGCCATTAAGTGCAAACGCAGGCGAGTGGGGTTTGATGAGAGAAGGGGGTGGTAAATTTAGATTTGTGGATGTGCAGAAATCATTCAGCGAGCTGGATCTCAAACAGCTTCGGAGAGGTCACGCAGGGTTGGACGGTGACAGAGGGGGCGCGGGGGGCCTGCGGGAGAGGGCCGGAGAAAGAGGTAGGTCAGTGCCGGGGGAATGGAGCCAAGGTCAAATAGGAGGAAATCAATAGAATATCATAATGCGATGCAGCATCACTCGGCATCACTGGTTGTTGGAAAGTTTTCCCAAGGTTAACTATAATGAGCTGCATTACAGCCTGCGATGTGTTCCCTAGCCATGGTGTTCAGCGGTCTGATAGCCTGGGGTATCGGGCTCATTTTACAGGCTACAGCCTACTCTTAGATACGACAGATTTTGTATCATTGATGGGCCACGTGGAAGCCATCGCTTTGCATGAAAGAGAGAAGAGGGACGCTTCAACTCTCTGTCATTTAAAACAGTGAAATCCGATTCACGGGGAAGCTTCTCTCACAGTTCACCCCCGTTCCTCTGCTTTCCCGTCTCTCCATTCCTGTTCCCTCTGCTCCATCCGTCAGCAACCTTCTCTGAACTGTGGTGTGGCGTACAGCTGGCCACTGCTAACCTGTAGTCTGCATTATGGATTAGGAGTGGGGTCACGGATTGGGCCTTCTAATGAAATAAGCAGCTAGTCCCAGAGTGGGTCTTTATAAGGGAATAAAGGCAAGGCTGTAAGCTCAGGAAGGGCCACCTAAGTGGAATAGGGCCAAGAACGAAGGAAAGAGATGGATGCTGAGCAGTATAAGGTGGAAGGCTGCATCGTTCTACGCGTCTCACTGGCCTATCAAGTCCTTAAACTGTCTCGGACCTCCTCATCAGATCTTATCAGTCGGCCTTGAAAGAGAGACACTTTGACTGCCCCAATCTCCATGGAGGGGGACTGCAGAAAAAAAATAGCAAACAATACCAAAGAAGTTAATGGCATCTGAAATTCTGTCCACATATCTTATATGGACTTTTTACTGTTGCTGCTAAATTGTGCTATAAAGACATGTTTGGTGAATGCAACTTGTAAATGATATGAATAGCATATATGAATCATTTATTTCCAACTTCTAAAAAATGGTTAAGGGAGCAATCTAGATTTCTTTTTTTTTGGATGCCCCCCCTGTTTTTTTCTCACCAATCAGGCGGCGTCCGAGTGATGTCACAGCATCGCTGTCGCTACGGACGCGTCACAGGAAGTCAGACATGCAGAGCACGTTAGCCAGTACAGCATGGCTATGTTTTCAACACCAACTCACGTATATGCTGCCATACGTCCGATAATATTAAATTACGCAAAAAAAACGAAGAAAATTGCAACAAAACTGATTACTTCTAATGTAGTCCAGTGCATCCATTGTCTGACTTCCGTTTGCTGCGAAGCTTCCGCTTCCGCTCGGGAAGGGCTAAACATAGCTCATGGACGCTGCCCCACTGTATCCGGCCAAGTACCCCACTCTGCTCCACCTCCTCTGTCGAGCCTTTTCACTTGACAGTGAGGAGTTTCACCAGGAGGACGCAGCGCGTGGGAGGATCACGCTATCCCCCTCCCCCCCGAACAGGCGCCCCGACCAACCAGAGGAGGCGCTACTGCAGTGGCAAACACCCACATCCCGCTTCCCACCTGCAGACACGGCCAACTGTGTCTGTAGGGACGCCCGACCAAGCCGCAATCCAGATTTCTTTGTTGACAAACAAGCAACGTTAAGATTATATTTGGATTGATGGGCCTCGTCATGTTGTAAGGACGCGAACTGCTATTTATTTTCTAGTTGTGAAAATGAAAACAGTTGGCCTTTCAGGAAGAAAGGAACATAAACCTTAATGAGGGTTTCGAGTATTTTTCCCCCATTAGCATGTTGCTTCATGTCTGTGTCTCCTTTATTTATTGTGTGCAACAGAAACAGAGAGATGGAGAGCGAGACAGAGGGTGAGAGAGAGAGAGAGGGAAAGAGAGAGAGAGAGGAAAGAGAAAGAGAGAAAGAGAGCCAGAGAGAGAGAGACCCAGAGAGAGAGAGAGAGACAGTGAGAGAGATACAGAGAGAGAGAGGGTGAGAGAGAGAGGGAAAGAGAGACAGAGACAGAGAGCCAGGGAGAGAGAGCCAGAGAAAGAGAGCCAGAGAGAGAAAGACCCAGAGAGAGAGAGAGAGACAGTGAGAGAGATACAGAGCGAGAGAGAGTGAGAGAGAGAGGGAAAGAGAGAAAGAGAGACAGAGACAGAGACAGAGACAGAGAGCCAGGGAGAGAGAGCCAGAGACAGAGGGACAGAGAGACAGAGTATCTGTGTCTTTGTTTCTCCCAGTGTCTCCCTGGCCCCTCGCTGAGAGGGCTGATGTGCTGAGAGGTTTAAGCTCTACATCTCTGGCAGACCGGCATACACGTGCACAGGAAGTCCGTTCAGAATTACTAACATGGCGTTTCAAACAGTGGGTAAGGGCTGGTGGTACCTGTTTCTTTTTTAAACAGTTCGCGGCACGGTTGCCCGGCGGTTAGCGCTGCCGCATCACAGCAAGAAGGTCGTGGGTTCGACCCCCCGGGTTGACCAACCTTGGGGGCTCATCCCAGGTCGTCCTCTGTGTGGAGTTTGCATGTTCTCCCCGTGTCTGCGGTGGGTTTTCTCCGGGTGCTCCGGTTTCCCTCACCATCAAAAAAGACATGCACGTTAGGGTTGATACTGCTGTCTGTGCCCCCTGAGCAAGGCATGGCAAGAGGAACTGGTGTTGGTCCCCGGGCGCTGCACGGCGGCTGCCCACCTCTCCTAGCTACACAGCTAGGATGGGGGGGGGGGATAAATGCAGAACATTATTTCCCTAGGGGGATCAATAGAGTGTCTCCAAATCAAATATCAAATGTATGACAGCTTTACCTCTTCTTTCTTGATTTTCTGTAAGTGGCGATGCAACAAGTGCAGTTGGCATAACGGGGGCAGAAGAAATCCTCTGTGGTTCTCCTCTGAGAGACAGAGACCTCCACATGTGGGCTGTTGTTGTTGATGTAATCAGGTTTAGCTCTTTTGTGAAGAACATTTCCTTGAAAATCCTCTTATCCACTCAGGAAATGCTTAGTCATTTTTTTTTCTTCTTCTTGAAATCCTAGCCATTCGTGTTAATTATGAATAAACCCCATTGCTGCTTTTGGCAAAAACAAGCAGCTTTACAAAACAGCAATAACTGTATTATCCCCTCCCCTCCTCCCCCTCCCCGCACAAATAAAGAAATAATTTAAAAATATATATTTAGCAATTACACTCCGGGTCAGTGTACTGTGAGACAGATCAGTAAGGCTAGCGTTACGCATGTCAATGTGATTTGTGGGAATTTATCTAAAAATGAATAAATAATCTCAATGAGTTGACTGCCCCATCCTGTTTGGCGTAGATGCCTAGAGTCAGTCTCGCGGGGCTGGTTTTAACTTAGCATTGTTAGTTATACTGAGCTTCCCCCCATCTCTGTTAAGTATTCATATATTCCCCGTGGCTGGCTGGTGGGCAGACCACGTAGCATTCTGCCCATTTGACCGTGTTCATATCTGGCTTTGGAAATCTAATAGCAAAATAACACACGTCCAGTTCTAGTCCATCTGGACCTGTTTCTGAATGCACAAAAAAAATCTGTAATTGTATTACATTTGTGATGCACCAAGAATGTGTAGCAAATTAAATTGTGGTTACCCGCAGAAAACATTTTCCAAGTGCCTTTCACATAGCTGGGACTGAAAACCAAACTCCCTAAAACTAAAGACTTGTGATTAATTGGTATTGATCATTTACGGGGGAAAAAAACAATAGGAAATGCCGTCAGATTGAAGCTGCCTTTGACAGAACGCCCCGCCCCCCGAAAAACTCCAGCCCCTCCCCCTCGCTCTGCTTCCTGCTTCCCTCCCGTGTAACCCCTCCCACCAAACCGGCTTCATGAACGTGCATGAGTTTCCACGTCGCAACTGGCACAATTTGTGTTGTCGCTAATAATCCATGCAGGTGAAACTGTTACCCCCCCCCCAGGGAACCTCTTAGTTACACCAACATTGTTATTAGGGAGCACTGTTTTACTTAGAGGTGAAGTATTAATAAAGGTTGCTATTTCAAAAGTACTGGACTGTAGGGCGTCCGGGTAACGTAGCGGTCTATTCCATTGCCTACCAACACGGGGATCGGCAGTTCGACTCCACCTTGTTACCTCCGGCTTGGTCGGGCGTCCCTACAGACACAATTGGCCGTGTCTGTGGGTGGGAAACCGGATGTGGGCATGTGTCCTGGTCGCTGCACTAGCGCCTCCTCTGGTCGGTTGGGGCAGCTGTTCGGGGAAGAGGGGGAACTGGGGGGGGGGGATAGCGTGATCCTCCCACGTGCTATGTCCTCATGGCGAAACTCCTCACTGTCAGGTGAAAAGAAGCGGCTGGCGACTCCACATGTATCAGAGGAGACATGTGGTAGTCTGCAGCCCTCCCCGGATCGGCAGAGGGGGTAGTGCAACGACCGGGACGGCTCGGAAGAGTGGGGTAATTGGCCGGATTCAACTGGGAAGAAAAAGGGGGAAAAAGTACCGGGCTGCACTGTGAGTTCACGTGACATGATTGACATTGGATTAGGGACACTCCTTAGCGGCGATTGGTTGACTTGATTCAGGACAAACCTTTTTTTTAAAAAAATAAATCAGAATACAGCCCCAGGAGCGGCCAGCGAGACTGGATTTTGTTCACGCCACATTTGATTGCTATGTACCTGTCTGTATACTCTGTAATAGAAATTTCACCAAATATGACAAAATGGTGTTAACCGAAATTTACCCACAGCAGCTTTAAGCGAAATGGAACCGAATATCAAATGTGTAAATAGATAGCTAGCTAGCTAGCTAGCTAGCTAGCTAGATAGATAGATAGATAGATAGATAGATAGATAGATAGATAGATAGATAGATAGATAGATAGATAGTTGTATAAAGCATTTGATTTGGAAGCCCTAAAGAGAGAACAGTTAAGGCCACAAACTGACAGAATAGTTGGATCCAAATGTTGCAGAGGTCCAGTGTTGAATGAGAAGGAACTGAAGCTTGAATGAGCATGACTGGGTAGGTTGTGAGGAATCTGGTCCCAGTGCTTTGCCTTATTCTCCTTCATGGGACAGCAAGAGATAACAGATTTTATCTTCTCTGTTTCCTTTTTCTTTTTCTGAGCCTCTGGTATTTTTGTGTCTTGATTATCCACATACCGTGACTTTGACTTTGGCAACTGTCACTCCAACTTTGAATAATGTTAAAGTTTTCTTCCGTGTCCTTGGCAGAGTGAAGGTGAGAGGATGGGAGGTATAAGCCTGGATCAGGAGGAGAGAGAGAGAGAGCGAGAGAGGGAGAGCGAGAGAGGGAGAGAAAGAGAGAGGCAGATGATGGATTAACTTCTAGTTTCATGGGACTAGCTGGGGTGTGTGATTCTGTGATGAATGATCTTAGGTGTGATGCTCTGTAAATATTATCCTCCAGTTCACACAGCTACCGCTGAGCAGCCTCGCATAGTCCTCCCCTTCTACTGTCAATCCCCCAATGAGAAGCCCTCCGAGACATGTCTGCTCCACCTCACGAGAAGCCCCCCGGCACTTCCGGCAGCGGCGGCGGCGCCTTTCCCCTCCTGTCAGTGAAAGTCAGGGGAGCGTCTGAGTGGCGGGTCACGCGCTCTCACTCCATCTCAGCCGTCACGTGAACGCAAGACCGCGACGTCTCCGCCATCTCCATCTCCGTCGCGTCTAATAAGTGTCTCCTCCCACCGGGCTGGGACTCCGCCCCTCGGATTTATCTACCTCGGAGACAACCCCGGCTCGGAAACGGATCACTTTTTAAATCATTCATGAGCACTTCCCCCGGATAAGGAAGGCATGCAGAACACTGAGGGGGACCGCGATGAAGAATGTGTCATTGTTCCCCCTCATACGCGGTGATTTATGACACAATGGTTGTAACTGATTTGATAATCACTGTTTATTTCCCTTCAGGGGAGAGGAAAGTTAAGAGTCAGCAATTCTGACTTTTTTTCCCTTCTTTTATTCCCCCCCACCCCACCCCATCTTTGTTTCACAGATGCGTTGCTTCTTTTTTCCCCTTCGAACCGTTCGCTAGATTTCCCTTACTCTCCTCCACCCCCCCCCCACCCCCGCCCGCCCGCCCACTCCGTCGTCCCATAAATATCCTTTTAAATTCACAAATACAATAAAGAATTCTCCCAGTAGCGCCTTCGCCGCGCCTCGCCCAGCATCTGGCGAGAAGGGAATCTCTTGATACCGCAAGCGTGCTTTAAAGCTGAAAAGCATGCTGGGAATTGAAAGCGGGAGAACATGAGGTGGAGGGAGGGGTGTCCTTGGAAAGATGGTTTGTTCTCTGTCAGCCACATTAATTAGCATAGCATTATTACAGGCTCGGTGTGTTCAAACACACACAGGCAGCTTTACTGAGGAGCTGTCATTAGAGGCGCGCAGACAGGAGCGGATAAACAACTCAATAGGAGATGAGAGAGGTGCGGGCCGAGCGAAGCGGGGCTCGACGAGGAGCCAACGGGCACCTGCTCAATGGGGGAGGAAATTACCGCGCTGGTCCCTCTGAGTTCCGTTGTGATCTATGAGGGGTTTTTCTTTTTTTTCTTGGGGGGGGGCCCTTTTTTCTCCCACTCTTCAGAGCCGTCCTGGTCGCTGCTCCGCCCCCCCCCCCTCTGCCGATCTGGGGAGGGCTGCAGACTCCCACATGCCTCCTCCGATACACGTGGGGTCACCAGCCGCTTCTTTTCACCTGACAGTGAGGAGTTTCGCGTGGGAGGATCACGCTATCCACCCCACCCCAGTTCACCCCCTCCCTCCCCAAACAGGCGCCCTGACCGACCAGAGGAGGCGCTAGTGCAGTGACCAGGACACGTACCCACATCCGGCCTCCCGCCTGCAGACAAGGCCAATTGTGTCTGTAGGGAAGCCCGACCAAGCCGGAGGAATTCGAACTGGCGATCCCCATGTGGGTAGGCAACGGAATAGACCGCCGCGCCACCCGGACGCCCGGTGATCTATGACTTCTGAACGTCAGAGAGCTTAACTGAACGCCATTAGACCGGTCCAATAAGACAAGCCAAACACTACCCACTGCTATATGGTGCATCTTTGTGCACCACCATAAACTACCTCATGTACTGCGAAATAATTATGCGTCTTTATTATGCAAGAGCCTTATTCAGGCATTAATTAAACTCAATTAAATACACGCAATTCAGCTATACAATGGAAAACGACGGTTGTAAAGGTGAACTATTTCAATTACTGAATAAGCGGAGTACTCTCTGCACGAGCTCGGAAGCCTGACGCACGTTGTCCCTCCTGTTATTTTAGCATAGACCCCCACGCATACCCCCCACGTTTCCCTCGTTGCGCTAATTGTCTTGCTAACTGCGCTGATGTGTTTCGAGGCACTCCTTATCTCACTCCCATCCTCCTCCTCTCTTCTCACCTCCTCTCTCCCTTTCGACTGCCCTGGGGCTGGGGTAGTACTCCTCGCGCTATGACTAATGATGTTCTTTCAGTCTCAAGGTTTTAGCGGGATAATTATATTAACCCCTGTCCTCTCACTGATCCCGGCTCAGCTCCTCTTCCCCAGGCAGCCGCCCCTCCACGCTCTCAGAGATGTACACACACACACACACACACACACACACACACACACACACACGCACGCACGCACGCACGCACACACACACATACCCGCGTGCACACAGGGATTCATACAGATACTCGTATTGTGGTTGTGTGTAAATGTGTGTGTGTGTGTGTGTGTATTTGTGAGATGTTGTGTTAGTCCTTGTCTGGTTATGTTTGTGTGTGTGTATATATATATATATATATATATATATATATATATATATATATATATATATATATATATACTTGTATCAATGTGCACGCTCAAGAAGGTTACTTGCATCAACGTGCATATGTATTTGCGGGCTGCAGTGGCTCAGGGGACGGAGCCAGCCGTCCGGTAACTGGAGGATTGCCGGTTCGATCCTCGGCTCCTCCTGGCAAAACATTGAGGTGTTCCTGAGCAAGACACCTAACCCCTTACTGCTCCCGATGAGCCGGTTGTTACCTTGCGTGGTTACACCACGACTGGTGTGTGTGTGTGTGTGTGTGTGTGTGTGTGTGTGTGTGTGTGTGTGTGTGTGTGTGTGTGTGTGTGTGTGTGTGTGTGTGTGTGTGTGTGTGTGTGTGTGTGTGTGTGTGTGGTGATGAGGCATTAATTAACTGTAAAGTGCTTTAAGTGGCTGGTGCAGCTAGAAAGGCGCCATGTAAAATGCAGCCCACTTACAACGGCTGTGACTTTGGGAATGGGTCTGACGGGGTGCGTGTTTTGGACAGCCTGGCAGAGAGAGCATGAGTGTAACTTGAGGATGAAATTGTGTTGATGTGATAAATTATATGTGGGCCTCTGGGTCTGGAAGCTGTTCCCCTGCAAATCTACAATACCATGCCTTTATAATATATTAGAGGCTCAATTTGAAGAAAAGTTCATGAATCGGGCACATTGTCTCAGAGGACAGGCCCACAGTTGGTCCCACAGAAATCCACACACGCACTCATGTAAGTAGGCGCACACACACGCGCACACACGCACACATACGCACACACGCACACACATGCATGCATAATAACCACAAGTAGTTTCTCTCTCTCTCTCTCTCTCTCTCTCTCTCTCTCTCTCTCTCTCTCTCTCTCTCTCTCTCTCTCTCTCTCTCTCTCTCACACACACACACACACACACACACACACACACACACACACACACACACACAGCAAGCCCCGGTCTTTACCAGCAGAAAGACGCCTACTATAATGGCTACAATAATGCCACCCTAAAGGGGTGTTAACAGGAAGTCATCTGGTCAGACTTAATCGCGGCGTTTATTATCGCCACACTTCTTCATTTCTTCATTTCTGTTCTGCCCTTCCGATCCTTTCTACATCTTCTGCTGAAGTAGATCTGGAGTGGGGGGGGGGGGGATGAGAAAAATGAAGGGAAGCGCTGTGATGGAAGCCCGCATCCTCGACTGCTCCCCGAATCCCAAGCCTAATTTCCCCCAAGCCTAATTTCCACCGAAACAAATGCAACAACCGTCACGAATGCGGCGTATAAATTGTTTACTGTGTCTCGAAAAAAAGAGAGAAAGAATGAAAAACACGGCTATCGCCGAGACGGTGTCAGATTTTTGATGACATGGTACAATCTGTGCGTGGCGTGAGCCTGCAAGATAAGTGCTCTACGCCAACCTTCCTGCTTCCCCCAGGTGTTATACTCGCCTTTGCTGTTCATTAAAACACGTTCGGCTGCAGTAAGCACTCTGGTGAGAGAGAAAACTGTAATAACAACAGATCATCCTCAGGGGGGGGTCTGAAGACCATCGGGGCCCGTTGGCGTGAGTGGGCGGGTTGGGAATGACTGGGGTCTGGCGGTGAAGGATGCCTTGAGATGCGGCAGCACGGCCGCTTAGAGAGGAATGGTATCAGCAATACTGGAATGGCATGAATATTATAGTGCTGGCATGCAACGCCCTTCTCTAAGTGTCCCGATATCGAGGCCTCCCTCCCTCTGCCCGCCTCTCTCTTCTTCTCCTCCCTTCTATCTTGTGCTTACCCTCACGCTCGCATGCACGCACGCACACACATGCTTTGCTGCTCCTGTGTCCTCCGAGTTCGGGACTATGGAACATGCTGTGCCCAGATTTCATTATTTAGTTCCTTGGTCCTGTGCATCCATCCTTTGGAGAGCAGGTACACCAGGGTGGGTCTGACTCTGCTCGTGCCTCGCTCCTCCGCTCAGAGCTGCTCTCAGAGCTGAGCGCTAGCTAGCTAGCTACCTAGGCAGTCGCACGCAGCCATTTACTGTATCCCGCCTAAATAATTCACTCAGGTTCGCTTAAGCACAATTGCTCTCACTCCCTCTCTATATATCTTCTCTCTCTCTCTCTCTCTCTCTCTCTCTCTCTCTCTCTCTCTCTCTCTCTCTCTCTCTCTCTCTCTCTCTCTCTCTCTCTCTCTCTCTCTCTATATATATATATATATATATATATATCTCTTTCTCTCTCTCTCTATCTATCTATCTATCTATCTATCTATCTATCTATCTATCTATCCATCATCCATCCATCCATCCATCCATCTATCTATCTATCTATCTATCTATCTATCTATCTATCTATCTATCTATCTATCTATCTATCTATCTATCTATCTATCTATCTATCTATCTATCTATCTATCTATCTATCTATCTATCTATCTATCTATCTATCTATCTATCTATCTATCTATCCATCCATCCATCCATCCATCCATCCATCCATCCATCCATCCATCCATCCATCCATCTATCTATCTATCTATCTATCTATCTATCTATCTATCTATCTATCTATCTATCTATCTATCTATCTATCTATCTATCTATCTATCTATCTATCTATCTATCTATCTATCTATCTCCTTTTTTAAAAGAAGTTGAGGGAAAGGTTCAAACACCCATGTGCCTAATCGCAAACAGCCTTGAAAGCGGTCCTTTACTCGGCGTGTACAGTGCATATGAAATGAGTCATCCCAAATGCACACAAGGGAGGACGGACACTAAGGACCCCATACTGCAACATATACATTCACACGGACAAGGCACAAAGGCAGTCAAGGTCATTTCAATGCTTTGAATAATTTAGGATCGCTCGTGGCTGGACACTTTGCTCCCATTTTCTGCAAGGCAGGACGTGTTCAGTGACCCCTCCACAGTCAAACTCCAGTGAGTGCATGTGTGCGCACATGTACTGGAGAGAGTGGGAGGCTTACCCCAACCAAACATGCAGTCCCCCAGGCCTGTCCCCTGCTCCTCTGGATGTTCCAGCAGAGAGAGTTTTCCTTCTCTTGATTGCCTCTGCGATGTTTCTGAAAAGTGCAAAAGTGAGAGAAGGACAGGAAAATAAAAAGAAAGAGATAGGGAGGGAGGGGGAACAGGGTGGGGGAGGCAAGTAGAACATGTGAGACAGATCTCATCCACAAAAGTTGCGGCCTTTTTGCTGCCAGCCAAAAATCATTCAGCAAAAATGACAGATAATGGGAGTCCGGGTGGCGTGGCGGTCTATTCCGTTGACTACCAACACGGGGATCTCCGGTTCGAATCCCTGCGCTGCGTCAGTACAGGTGGGAAGTCAAATATGGGTATGTGTCCAGGTCACTGCACTAGCGCCTCCTGTGGTTGGTCGGGGCACCTGTGACCTGTCTGGGGGGGAGGGGGAACTAGGGGGAATAGCGTGACCCTCCCACCTGCTACGTCCCCCCTGGCGAAACTCCTCATTGTCAGGTGAAAGGAAGTGGCTGGCGACTCCACATGTATCGGAGGAGGCATGTTGTAGTCTGCAGCCCTCCCCGGATCAGCAGAGGGGGTGGAGCAGCGACCGGGACGACTCGGAAGAGTGGGGTAATTGGCCAAAAATACAATTGGGGAGAAAAAGAAGACCACCCCCCAAAAAAGACAATGTATGAATAGGATGTTACATTTATGAATTGTGCTGCCCCAGTTCCTCGTCGCTGGAGCGTGTAAAATGGGGTCAGTTATAGATTACTTGTTTAGACCTGAGAGAGGGGGGGGGTGCACGTGAAAGAACAAGGGTTACAGAGAAAGAACGAGAAAGATGACATCGAGGGAGGAACAAAAAAACCCCGTTAAGATTGGTGAGGTGGAGAGAGAACATTTGAAGAGACCTAAATAGTCTCTCCGCTCCAGCAGGCAGCGCTGGAGGAAAATCGATACCTTCCCTTCAGAGAAAGAAATTTATGAAGCTGGAACATGAATGCAGTCATGTCCAATTAGCGCCTCTGAATTTATGAGGCTAAGGGGGGGGGGGAGGAAGTGGGAGGGGACCGTGGTGATAAAGACTTTAGCAGAAACTAATAAGGCGTGCTGCTGATCAATGATCCGGCTCCACGCAGGTCCCCACTTCTTCCGTGGTTGCTCCGGTCCTCGCAGGGACCCGCGGTGTCAGACGCTGTGCTGTTTGGGGCTGTGCGGGACTTGCCATTGCCCCGAGTAGGCTGAGCCGTGTCATGGGGCCATGAGCTTGTTTGTAATGCTCTTGCAAGCATATTGTTGAAGAGCCCATCCAGGGGTCGATTTCTCCTTGTTCCATCTGCTCTTCTGCCATAAACCTTTTTATTTATCTATTTATTTGTTTTTTTTTGTTGTTGTTTGTTTTTTTGGCCCTGAGAGCAGGATAAGTGGTTAAGATAATGGATGGATGGATGGATTTCCCCCCCCCCCTTTTTCTCTGCAGTCATATCCGGCCAATTACCCCACTCTTCCGAGCCATCCCGGTCGCTGCTCCACCCCCTCTGCCGATCCGGGGAGGGCTGCAGACTACCACGTGCCTCCTCCGATACGTGTGGAGTCGCCAGCCGCTTCTTTTCACCTGACAGTGAGGAGTTTCGCCAGGGGGCGCCCCGACCGACCGACCGGAGGAGGCGCTAGTGCAGGGACCAGGACACATACCCACATCCGGCTTCCCACCCGCAGACACGGCCAATTGTGTCTATAGGGACGCCTGACCAAGCTGGAGGTAACACGGGGATTCGAACCAGCAATCGGCAACGGAATAGACCGCTACGCTACCCAGACACCCAAACGTTTTTATTTTTGACTGTGCCTGGTGACATTTGTGTTTGGCCAACCACATGACCGGCATGGACTGGCGATTTATACTTTCCCGTTGAGCCGTGTACAAATAACATGACTTGAGGTTGTTTAGTTGTGCTCAAAAGTTGATTTTCGTGCGGTAGTGACAGCAACTACATTTACAGTATACGGTTAGAGTGATAAGTCGGGATGCCATACAGCGGCGTGGCCATCTGGGAGAATGTCTATGGAGACTGTTCAATCTTGCCTCGGAGTCAGAACGAGCAACTTTTACACCTCAGGAGCCCGGGGATGGCACAGATACATCACTTACTGCTTCCCTCAGAAACAGGAATGCTGATGTGTTCTGCCAAAATAACTTTTAGCACATTCTAGTGCACATATGGTTTGAATTGTATCATGCACACTAAGAAAAACAAGTAGCAGTGTGTACCTAACTGGATACAAGTGCTTGTCGCTGCGGCAGTACCTTTCTGAAGTGCAATAATGTAGCCACGTAAAGACACTTCATTGTCTTTTAAGTACCTTTGTTACCTTTCATCTTATGGAAGGATACATAGCTGATCCTTCGGAGTACAATATTGTATCTCTGTTGCTTTAATGTACCCATGAGCACAGACGTGTACCTCTTCTGTACCTCAATTTCTGAGTGTGTACTTAAAGTGGTAACATTGGTTTTTAATGTTAGTGGGGGTCTTTAATCTACACCGCAGACGTTTGGACCCTTTACACCAAAGACAAGACATGGGGGGAAAATAGCAGCATCCAACCAGGAAACTGTGAACATGATACGCAGATGATCCAGTTTAATCAGACCTCGCGTCCGTTATGAGTCGGCCCTTGGATGGGCGCAAACAGTCTCTCTCTGTGAGAGACTCGCTGATGCGCATCGTCCAGTAGGCACCGACTCTACTATTACTCCGGCAAGTTGTGTAGCTGGTTTGTGTGTTTGTGGTACCGTTTCAGGGAGCGTTTGAAGCTGTGATGTCAAGGGAGAGGAATTGTTGCGAGTACCGAGTGGTGCTTCTCAGTGATGGCTGATCGAACAGGGAGAACAGGAGGGAGATCTCCTGCTGGGTGAGAGCTGCATCGATGCGGACTGTCATCGCAGGTTAGAGCACGTCAATGCGGATCCACCTCCTCCTCCTCCTCCTCCTCTTCCTCCCAGTCTTACCCCTGTAGTCAGGGAGGCAGGCAGATTGTCAGGGCTTTGATACAACTACCCCATTCTCCACTGTGCTGACTGGTAAACCTCCCTCATATCTACCACCGCCCACACACGTGCTCATCCACACAGCCCAATTTGCCCACTACGCTCTTCAGTGAGTACCGGTGTTTGGGCGGTTGCAAAAAAAGAGAAAGAGGTAAAGGGATAGGACGGTATGTAGAGAAGAGGGAAGGGAAAAGGGGAGAGGAAGACGGAGGGGCGGAAAGGCGAATCAGAAAATCAGAGCGAGTCAAAGAAAGATTGCGGGAGGCAGATGGGAGCAATGGGAGGTCCGCGAGTCAATATTGATGAAGAGAAGATCGAGGAAGAGCAGAAGCGAGAGACGAAATTTTGGAGCTAAGGGGGGGGGGTCAGTGGGAGGAGAGCGCAAAAACAGAAAGTGAGGGAGAGGCAGTGATAGTTGTGTCCCCGGAGAGGAGGAGACGAATAGGAGTTGAGTACAGTAAAGAGACGGCTAGATAAAGCCCCATTAACTGCTGCTTCCAGCCGCTCTCTCCGTCTCTGCCACCACACGACTCCCCCATTGATGTTTGTTTATCTTTCTTCTTATTTATTCTCCTAATTGCTGCATCGCTGCTGTCTAACCGAGGCGTCCCTGCTAGCATTAAACACGAGGAGCCAGCCCTGCTTCACACACCCGGGCTGCAAGTGGATCAGACGCGGAGAGACGCGCAGCCAGATAGCTGCAAAACCTGGACGGAGCTGCAGACGGACTGAGAGCTGCTGCATCAATTAGATGAGCTAACCGTTTGGGCTGCTCGAGCGAAAATGGCGTGCGAAATACACGTAACCCTGGAGATAATATGTAGATAACACGTGCAGTGCACGAGGTTGTTCAGAAGTTAATACATGCACGGCGTAATCTGTTTACAGATTCTGCATCAGCGCAATATAGACCAATGGCATGCCGGCAGAAGGACTGACGGGCACATGTACTGACCCGCGCTCTGACCGGCTCGTCACTTTACAGGCCCGTGTTTGGGGCTTTTAGGAGGCGGGGACGCATTTGGATTACTGGTGCTCCCATCGCTGTCCATGTTCCCAGGCTTTCATACCTCTCTTTCCCTCATCCCTCTTTCTACTTTTCACTACCCTCGGTCCCTCTCCCTCCTCTTAGCTCTCTCTCTCTCTCTCTCTCTCTCTCTCTCTCTCTCTCTCTCTCTCTCTCTCTCTCTCTCTCTCTCTCTCTCTCTCTCTCTCTCTCTCTCTCTCTCTCTCTCTCTCTCTCTCTCGCTCTCTCTCTCGCTCGCTCTCTGTCTGTCTGTCTGTCTGTCTGTCTGTCTGTCTGTCTGTCTGTCTCTTTCTCTTTCTCTGTCTCTCTGTCTCTCTCTCGCTTGCTCTCTCTCTCTCGCTCGCTCTGTCCCTCGCTCTCTGTCTGTCTGTCTGTCTGTCTGTCTGTCTGTCTGTCTGTCTGTCTGTCTTTCTCTGTCTCCCTCTCTTTCTCTGTCTCTGTCTCTCTCGCTCTCTCTGTCTGTCTCTGTCTCTGTCTCTGTCGCTGTCTCTCTCTTTCTCTCTCTCAGTAAACAGACAGGGTTGTGATGGATCCAGCTGTCCTGTCTTAACTTCCCTCAGCTAAGAGCTGCTACCCCCACTTTGATGACTCTGCAGTGAAAGCAGACATCTTGCACATTAACATATGATTGTGCCCATGTATTATTTGTGTGTGGAGGGACCGAAGAGAAGGAAAGTGAGAAATCCCAATGCAAGCTGTCATCCAAGAGAGAGACAGATAGAGAAACAGCAAGAGACAGAGAGGGGGGGGGTGAAGAGAGAGAAAAGGGAGAGAGTGAGTAGATGCGTGTGTGAGAGAGAGAGCGAGAGGGGGAGAGAGGGGGGGAGTGATTGAGTGAGAGAGACAGTGAGAGAGAGAGAGAGAGAGTGAGAGGGAGAGAGAGACAGGAAGAGAAAAGAGGCAGAAAGAAGGATGAAGAGAGAGAAAAGGAAGAGAGTGAGTAATGTGTGTGTGAGAGAGAGAGCGAGAGAGAGAGCGCGAGAGAGGGGGGGGTGATTGAGTGAGAGAGACAGTGAGAGCGAGAGCGAGTGAGAGAGGGACAGATGGAGAGACAGGAAGAGAGAGAGAGGGAGAAAGAAGGATGGAGAGAGAGAAAAGGAAGAGTGAGTAATGCGTGTGTGTGCGTGTGTGTGTGTGTGTGTGTGTGAGAGAGAGAGAGAGAGAGAGAGAGAGAGAGAGAGAGAGAGAGAGAGAGAGAGAGAGAGAGAGAGAGAGAGAGAGAGAGAGAGGCCGGGGGGCAGAACAGCTCTTGAAAAGCCTGAGTGTCACATCATTCATGCGGAAGGAGTGCAAGGCCGGAGGTACTCTCGTCTTTCTCCGCTGCTCCGTGTGGCAGAAGTCAGAAAAGCGGGTCAAGGTGACGGAGTGTCCGCCAAGACTTCCTGACCCACAGGAGTGTGTGGCTTCTCCCGGCATATACAGCTACAAACTAAATCATCTACTAACATATTAGCAAAATATAAGGAGGAGTCCCCTTCTAGAACAAAATGCACTGTGTGTGTGTGTGTGTGTGTGTGTGTGTGTGTGTGTGTGTGTGTGTGTGTGTGTGTGTGTGTGTGTGTGTGTGTGTGTGTGTGTGCAGATGAAGATGCAGTGTTACCATGTTAACTGCACTGGTCCGGATGTAGCCGTTGGTACAGGCCATAGAGTCAGGGTGTGTGGTACCATCACGATTATGACCTGATTTACGTGATGTGGTCACGACTCGCCGGCTAAATTAGGGTTAGGGTTAGGGTTAGGGTTCTATCAGATCGTGACCACATCACGTAAATCAGGTCATAATCGTGATGGTATCACGATCTGATAGATTAAAGTCCGTGCGACTGGGTTGGGTATGGTAGCCCGATAACATAAGCCCACTTTACCACTGGGAGGCTATTTCCTCCTACATGCTGCAGCCAATAAGGAGAAGGGGGGGGACTGCTTTGCAGCATACCTAGAAATTGACACTGTTCTTCATCGTTGATTTTGAAAGTACAAACTGCAGATACTGCAGTCAGCTTTGTTTCCACTTTATAGATGAGATTTATGGGCGAAGACGAAGGAGATGAGAAGTGGTGATGTGTTCTCCGCTGTCAGTCACTCAACGCTGACATTAGTCACCGTGCCTCTCCGTCCGCTCCTCTGATCTGTTGCCTGTCATAGCCTCCCTCAGACAAATGCATCAGAAGACACGCACACGCACACACACGCACACACACACACACAACAAATTCGGCTGTCTCCATGCACACGCATCCTCGCTCTCACACGTGTATAACCTCCTCCATGAAAGAGAGATGTTCAATTTCCCTCTCGGCTAAGTGGACAGCTCACGTCCTTCAGAAAATGTCTGCGAAACAAGGCCTTGTCGTCGGATGGATTCTCGTCAGCCCTCCCAGGTGATCAGAGAGAGGAGCGGGGAGTTGATGGCACTGCTCGGGATGCATTGAGGAGCGGCTCATATTGACTGCCTCGCTTTGTTTCCTGTGATGCTCCCCGCATCCTCCTGTGTTGCGGGGTTCATTATGCTGGATGGAAAGTGCTGTTTACCTGATGATGACGAAGATTTCCCCCTCCTTTTTTTTTACTCCTCAATTGTACTTGGCCAATTATCCCACTCTTCCGAGCTATCCCGGTGGCTACTCCACCCCCTCTGCTGATCCGGGTGATCCGGGGAGGTGCTGCAGACTGCATCATGCCTCCTCCGATACATGTGGAGTCGCCAGCCGCTTCTTTTCACCTGACAGTGAGGAGTGTCGGATCACGCTATTCCCCGACTGACCAGAGGAGGCGCTAGTGCAGCGACCAGGACACACACACAGCCACATCCGGCTTCCCATCCGCAGACACAGCCAATTGTGTCTGTAGGGGACGCCCGACCAAGCCGGAGGCAACACGGGAATTCGAACCGGCGATCCCCGTATTGGTAGGCAACGGAATAGACCACTACGCTACCCGGACGCCCTGAGAAAGACATGTTGAAGTTGGCTGATGGTAGAAACCAGAGACGAGCCGTATCCATGAGGTGGGGGGGAAACAAGGCAAGTGAGAGAGGAGGGGGGGGGAGCCCAAAAAAACAGAAGAAAAAAAAAGAAGATGAGTTTGAGGAAGGAAAATCGAGGTAGTCATTTTGCTGGTGTACAGAGCCATTCTTTGAATATTTGATGCAGGCGGATAGCTGCTCACTCCAGCGGAACAAACTGGCTCGGAGTCCAGCCGCTCATCTGGAAAAGTGTAATTTAAAGTAGTAGACGCGGAGTGTCTCTAAGATCCTCATTTCCTTCTCATCATAAGTTCCACTTCTGGATCAGCCCACCTGGGCCCCTCTTTCTCCTGATGCAGAGAGGGCACGCGAGCACATGACTCCCCTCTCAACAACTCACCCCCACCCTACACCCCCGCCCACACACACACACAAACTCACAACCAATCGAAAAAAAAAAGAGAATTTGTTGTCAACTGACCTGCCAAATAATTTCGTCAGTCAAACTAACTCATACCGTCTTCCTCATAAGAAGAATAACAAAAGTTTCGAAGTAATAATGTGTGATAGCATTGTAACGTGCATGGATAAGTAGATACGTTGGTCCTTGACTAACGGGTCGGACCCTTTAGTCGACTGGTTAACGATGTCGCTTGCGGAGTGGGAGACACGGGTTCGCGTCCCGGCTGTGGCGACGGTCTCCCAGACTGCCCCCCCCCCCCCGAATTCTCGCTGTATTGGTGTCAGAGGTGGGATGGTGAGACCATGAGGTCATCGGAAGCGCGTGCGCCCGGAGGCGTGAGGGAGCTGATATGCTGAAGCGCGGGGACCCGCTTCCCGAAGGAGGGGGGTAGTGTAACGTGCATGGATAAGTAGACACGTTGGTCCTTGACTAACGGGTCGGACCCTTTAGTCGAGCGGTTAGCGATGTCACGGGTTCGCGTCCCGGCTGCGGCAGTTCCTGTGGTTGCTCCCCGAATTCGCTACAGTATGTACCGATATTTAACCTTTATCATACACGAAATATATTTAGTTCCAACAGCAACTGTTTCAAGATATTGAGAAATATTATTATTATTGTTATATAATGTGTCAGTTGTTCTCTAGGGATCTGCATAGATTATATTCCAAAGTCTATTCCAGCTCAGCGTTGCTTGTACCTTGTTGACTTGGGGAAAAGGTATTTTTCCGTTTTCAGGAACGTTTCGGCTCATTGTGCCAATGTGAATTCACAGCCTCTTCTCAGTCAGCAACACTGGGGTGCATAGCACATTTCGTAAGTTACCCCCCAACTTATCCCTGTTTTGAATGCCTTTGCATTCATTAACCCAATTCACACTCAAGAGGTGTTTGTCGAGTTGCAGCCTTCTGTGCATGACGTCCCAGTTTCTACTCCCTGGGTGCGCCCACACCGGTGCACAGGCACTCACACAGGTCTTCCAGATAGCCTTTCACTTCTAACTACATTAGCAGCAGTGCGCCTAAAAAAAAAGGGGGCAGCAACCTTCCTCCGCCGTCAAACATGGAGCTACGAGGACGCACGCGCACACATACACGATCTCTCCCCCTCTCTTCTCTCTCTCTCTCTCTCTCTCTCTCTCTCTCTCTCTCTCTCTCTCTCTCTCTCTCTCTCTCTCTCTTTCCCTCTCTTTCCATTTATCTCTCTGTCACACAGACACACCTATATAAATAGGCACCAGCTGAGGAAAAGGATTGTGGGAGCACATCTGAGAGGACAGACAGACCTGTCTGTCCTCTCAGCTTGTATTGCTGCCATATTCTCTCTATTTCCAACCCCTCCACACATCGAGACTCGAGACCAGCTTGTCTGTAGTTTTCTGTAAAC
>NC_079222.1:15405946-15421187 GCF_029633865.1 Lampris incognitus | reverse complement strand
AAATTTCTGCTCCCACCTCCTCACTCCCTGATCTTATAGACTACTGCAACAATAGCTTATCTTCTGCACTTGATACTTTAGCCCCCCTGAAAACACTGAAAACATGGGTTGTGTCATTTATCCATACTGCTCCCTGGTACACACCTGAATTATGTCAGCTCAAGGCTACAGGTCGGCGCCTTGAGAGACTTTGCACCAAGAGTGGACTTGCTGTTCACAAACAAATGTGATCAGATCATATAGTCCAAAAAAAATAAAGCTCTTTCAACAGCTAAAACATCCTATTATGCAAATATCATCAGTACAATTGAAGAGAATACTGGAACTCTCTTCTCCACTGTTAATAGGTTACTAAATCCACCTGAAACCAATATGAACAGTCACCTTTCCAATGAACAATGCTCTGCTTTATTCAAGTTTTTCAACTCCAAAATTAGCACCATTCATAAGCAGCGAACCTCTGCTAACGTCATGCAGACTGGCTTACCATCAGCAAGTGCCATGAAACTGTCCCCATCCACTATCCTATGTGACTTCAGTCGTCCAACTGAAAATCACATTTCTGAATTTATCACTAAGTCTAGCACCACCACGTCACCTGGATCCAATCTCCACAACCTTAGTTAAAATATGCCTGCCCTCTATCATTTCCCTGATAACCTCTATCATCAATTCCTCTCTGTCCACTGATACAGTTCCCTTCACTGAAGGTTACCATAATCAGACCAACTTTGAAAAAAACTTAACTTAGATTCTACTGACCAAAACAACTACCGGCCTATTTCCAATTTACCATTCATCGCCAAAATCCACGAGAGGGTAGTTGCATCTCAACTCCAGCTCTACCTTGATAACAATAATCTCTTTGAAAAATTCCAGTCTGGCTTTCACCCCAAACATAGCACAGAAACAGCCCTGGTTAAGATCACTAATGACCTCCTTTGTGCAGCTGACTCCAGTCTACTCTCTATCCTCATTCTCCTTGACCTCACCGCAGCCTTTGATACTATATCCCATCAGTTCCTTAAGAATTGTCTGGTTAGAATTGGAGTTAGGGGCACTATGCATTAGTGGTTTTCTTCTTTCCTTACAGGCAGGACACATTTTGTACAAATTCAAAATTACTGGCCAGAAAGTTTGATAGTTCCTTATGGAGTTCCACAGGGTTCAGTGTTGGGGCTACTCCTGTTCATTATTTACCTCCTCTCTCTTGGTTATCTCTTCCAACACTACAGTAACCAGTTCCACTGGTATGCTGATGATATACAACTTTATGTGTCCACTAAGCCCACTTCCACTCTCCCCTCCAGTACCCTCACTGCTTGTCTTCATGATATACAGATATGGATCACTAACAATTATCTGAAATTCAACAGTCGTAAAACTGAGCTAATCCTCATTGGCAATAAATGTACACTCTCAAAAACCAATATTTGCTCACTCCCCATTGCTGGAGCCACCATATCTGTCTCTGCTCAGGCTAAGGGCCTTGGTGTTATCTTAGATAGTACCCTTTCCTTTTCCAGTTATATAAACAATGTCTCCCGGATTGCCTTTTTCCATCTGCGAAACATCTTCAGACTACACCCTGCTTTAACACAGCACTCCACGGAAGTCTTACTCAATGTTTTGGTCACATCATGCATTGACTACTACAACACGATCCTGACAGGCATCCCCAACAAACTTATTCACCGACTTCAACTCATCCAGAATTCTGCAGCAGACATTATTACACTTTCAAAGTCCACTGACTATGTATCTCCCCTGCTGATTCAATTACACTGGTTTCCTGTGTCACAGCGGATTAAATTTAAAATTTTATTATTAACAGTCAAAGCTCTTCGTAATCTATCCCCTGCTTATCTTAAAGACCTCCTTCAGACTTACACTCTATCTCACTCCCTGCGGTCTTCACCAGCAGGTCTATTGGCACTACCAGCCATCAACCTCAGCACAATGGGTGCCAGGGCTTTCTCCTATGCTGCACCCAAACTCTGGAACTTGATTCCCTGTCACATCCACTTACTGGACTCCATTACAGATTCAAAAGCTGCTGTTAAAACCCACCTTTTTAAACTAGCATACTCACTTTAACAGGATTAACAGCATCAAATTCACCTTTTTTAACTTCTGCTGATATATGCACTTTTGCTTATTGAGTGTTTTTATTGTTGATTGCACTGTTTTTTACTGCTTTGTTTTACTGTATTTGATGTAAGGTAACCTTAAGTGTCATGAAAGGCACCTTTAAATAAAATGTTTATTATCATCATCATTATTATTATTATTATTATTATTATTATTATATGTAGGACTACCCTCAACACTGATCAAGTGTGTCTGCCCCTGAAGCTGTGTGTTCAGTCCACATACATCACATACAGGGGGCAGTACTATAGGCAGAGGCATGGGTGTGCTATGGGTTCCCCAGCTTCATCTGTAGTGGTAGTGGCCAGCTTGTACATGGAGGCAGTGGAAAAGAGGGCTCTGATGTCCCATCCAGGGACACCACCTCGCCATTGGTTCAGATTTGTGGACGATGCCTGGGTTAAAATTAAATCTCAGGACGTACTCCATTTCATCGACCACATTAACTCTGTGGACAACCACATCAAGTTCACCAGGGAGGATGTGACAAATGACAGGTTAGCCTTAGACTGTGAAATTGCAATTGGTGATGGGGGAAATTTGATTGTTGATGTTTATCATAAACCAACAAATGTTTATCAGTACTTAAGGTTTGACTCTCATCATCCACTGGAGCACAAACTAGGAGTCATCAGGACGCTGTACCACCGAGCTGACAACATCCCTCAGGACGCTGTACCACCGAGCTGACAACGTCCCCACTGACACAGTGGCTGGGGAAGGGGAGAAATCCCATATTAAACAGTTAAGTGTGGTTATCCTGAGTGTTTGTCAAAGCCAGGAAGACATCCAAACAGTGCATTGGCTGATCGAAGAGAGGAGGACAACGGCTGTTTAAGCATAAACCAGCTGTGATTCTGTATGTGGCAGGAGTGTCAGACCAGTTGAGAAGTCTATTTTCCAAACACCGCATCTCAGTTGCTTTAAAACCCCAAAATACACTGCGCCAGAAATTGGTCCACCCCAAGGATCGGGTCCCCCAGCATAAACAGAGCAATATAGTAGTGTACATTGTAAAGTGCCAGGAGGATTGCCGTGACTTGTACATCGAGGAAACTAAACAGATGCTGGCCAAGAGTATGGCACAACATAGAAGAGCCAACGTGTCAGGCCAGGACTCCACAGTCTACACTCATCTACAGACCAGTGGCCACTCTTTCAAAGATGAGGATGTGCACATCCTTGATAGGGAGGAACACTGGTTTGAATGGGGAGTCAAAGAGGCCATCTATGTGAAGAGGGAACGACCATCCTTGAATCGGGCGGGGGGGGGGGGGGAGTACATCTGTCGCCATCTTACAATGCTGTGATTGCAATTATTCCCCAATCCTCTGTGAATAGTACACATGCCCATTGTAACCTTAGTTAATGATCACGGTAATTTGCATATGAAACCGATCGTTGTCTTGATGCATTCTCAATAATCCAGGTAAGAAAATCAAAGAAGGCTGAAACGTATCTGTCAATAAATGTATCCAGATGAACTGATTCAGCCTTCTTTGAACTGATGGTTGGTTTAGTTGTTATGCCACTGTATTGTTTATAAGGGTGGGGATACCTGCAGTCAGTTTAAGTTGAGACTGAAGAGTTCACTTAGACGGGTGATGAAACGTTTCTTCCACTAAATGCCGTGTCCAGATGAGCTGATTCACCTTTCTTTGATATGAGTGTGCAGTTTATGTTGACACTTGACAGAGCTTACTTAGTTTCTTGGTCATTTCTAAATGTGTGCTCTGAGTTAAGTAATTTGAAATGCTACGAAAACAAAACAAGAAACAACAAGGGAGAGACATAAACAAAACAGAACTAAAATGCATAAAAATTATGATTTATCTTGACTCACAAATTCTTATGTTAAAGAACCAAATCCTATATCATAATAAATACCAGTCAGTCAGTAAATCAAACTGCACATTAATCAGCAGGAAAGGACTATCATCTGAGGTGTGACTCCCATACCTCTTGTTCCTCCAACACCAGCAGATCCTGAGGGAAGATGAGATGGCAGTTTATTAGTTTGAATCTGACTCAAAGCACAGCCCTCTGTGTCGAGATGACATGACATTTTCTGCCATCTACTGTAATCCTGCAGATATACAGTGAGGGTGGGGGTTGGCCTGACCCATGGTGAGATAGGCTGGTGCCATATTTCCTAAAGATGTGGCTGGTGCATTATTCTCACCTTCTGGATGTCTGGGTTGAGAATCTCCCTGGGGCCTTTCTCAAACCTGTCCAGGTTCATTGCACTAGAAGTAAAGGACAAAAGAGTGTGGAAGAGACATTGGTAAAAATGGGGGATGGGGGGGGATTGACAACATTGTAGAGGGAGAAAGGATAGATGGAGGAGAGAGAGAGAGAGAGAGCCCTGAGGGTTACAAAGAGATAAAGAGGGAGACCTGATATAGGGGATTTCTCGTGGTGCAAGTGGCTTTTTTTCCTGTTTCAGGCTTTTCTTGATATGATGCTTTTCAGCCCCAGCAGTATGTTCTCTAGTGATCTTATTATATCTGCATCCTGCACCTCATCTCACCACTGAACTGGTTCTCAGTCACTCACTACACTGCAAAAATGCCATGTCAAAACTGAAACAAAATTTAGCATATACAAAATCTCCCCAAAAAGCAAAATAATAGATATTTAATAGATAATAATAGATATATAATAATAGATATAAAGATTGTTCTACAAGGTAAGATTTCTTAAAGTGAGATAAATACTATTCTTATATCATAATATATAATCTCATAGAGTCAGTTTCAGTAATTGCAGTATTTCAGCAACTTTGAATAATCGATTCTTAGAACAAGGTACAATATTTCTGTGTAATTTTAAGACTGTCAGATTTGTTTATATAATCCATTTTTGAATCGTAAGTTCATATAGTGTGTGATGTGCATGTTATCAAATATAGAATATTGCATGTATGTAGTGTAAGTACTGTGATGGACTGGCGGCCTGTCCAGGGTGACCCCCACCTGCTGACCAATGACTGCTGGGATTGGCTCCAGCATCCCCACTGACCCTGAGAGCAGGATAAGTGGTTTGGATAATGGATGGATGGATATTGTAAGTATATATGTGGAGAGTCATGCATGGTCTACAGTCCATTAACTGTCCTTCTGCAATGCACTGACTCCCTATCATCCATCCATCCATCCAATATCCAAGCCACTTATCCCAATTGGGGCTGCGGGAAGCTGGAGCCTATCCCACCGGTCATTGGTCAGCAGGTGGGGGGACACCCTGGACAAGCCGCCAGTCCATCACAGAACCGACACATTCACACCTAGGGTCAATTTAGTATGGCCGATTCACCTGACCTACATGTCTTCGGACTGTGGGAGGAAAGCGGAGCACCCGGAGGAAACCCATGCAGACACAGGGAGAACATACAAACTCCACACAGAGGATGACCCGGGTCGACCCCCAAGGTTGGACAACCTATCATCCTTATGTATACAGTTATGTATTGTGAAACAATGTAATATATGAGTATGTACCTGCCTCATTGTAACAACAGTTGTATATTTATTGTACTTGACAAATTAAGTGAATCAAATTCTGTCACTTGGGTCATTTTCCAGCAGCCATACCAACATGTACCCTTGTTCTGCTGAATGACGGAAGCTAAGCAGGTGTGGGCTTGGCTATTATTTGGATGGGAGACCTCCCAGCATAACTGAGTTGCTGCTGGAAGTGGTGTTGATGGGCCATTAGGGGGCAGTCTTCCCTCTGGTACCAATAAACAACAAAAATCCCAGTGCAGTGACTGGGAAACTGTGCCGTAGGAGATGCTGTCCTTCGGATGAGACATGAAACTGAGGTCCTGACTCACTGTAGTCATTGGTACCATGTCGTGTATCGCAAAGAGTAGGGGGTTCCCCAGTGTCCTGGCAAAATCCCCAACCTGGCTCTCTCCATCTGGCCACCTCATCATCCCCCCATGTAATTGGCTCAATGATTCCTCCCTCTCCACCTGAAGCTGATGTGTGGTGAGCGTTCTGGTGCAAAATGGCTGCCATGCATCACCCTGGTGGGTGCTACACATTGGTGGTGGTTGAGGTGAGTTTCCCCCTTCACTGTGAAGTGCTTTGGGTGTCAAGATAAAGTGCTATATAAATGTAATCTATTATTATTATCATTATTATTATTATTTAAACCAACCCGGTGCGCATGCAGTTTGCCTGTGCATGTCTTACCTTAGGATGGACTTGACTGATAGTGTTTTTGTAGGGCTATAAGGAAGGCTGATCTTTAGTGTACCCTGAGGAAATAAGAAAGACAGATAAGGATTAAAAATGGTAAGAAAGTGGACCGCAATATTTTTTCTTTGTGAACTCACTGATTCAAAGCAGTTTTTGTTCTGCGAGCCTAAACCAATGTTATGGGCTGTTGGGAGTGGTTCATCATGCAGAAAACATCGTTTTTTCGTTATTTCTCCCCAATTGTATCCGGCCAATTACACCACTCTTCCGAGCGGTCCCGATCTCTGCTCCACCCACTGTGCTAATCCGGGGACTGCTGCAGACTACCACATGTCTCCTCCAATACATGTGGTGTCGCCAGCCGCTTCTTTTCACCTGACAGTCCGGAGTTTCGCCAAGGGGATGTAGCACGTGGGAGGATCACGCTATTCCCCCCTGTTCCCCCTCCGCCCCGAACAGGCAACCCGACTGACCAGGACAAAAACCCACACCCGGCTTCACACCCACACACACGGCCAATTGTGTCTGTACGGACGCCCGACCAAGCCGGAAGTAGCACGGGGATTCGAACCGGCGATCCCCATGTTGGTAGGCAACAGAATAGACCGCTACACTACTCGGACGTCCAACATCCTGGTTTTTTCAAAGTAACAATCTACTAGCCCATGTTATCTGGGAGTTACATTCTTATGAGGGTATCCTTACATCTACAGAGGAGGGGGGGGGGACCAAAACAAACTTCTGACTCATTTGTTAAAATAATCTATTAAAAATGTGTCTGGTTTGTTAAAAGGGAACTTTACAGAAGTAAAGGAGCTCCAAAAAGAAATACACCGTTCACAACTTATTTCACATTGAGTCATTGAGTGACGATAGAGGACCAAGCCAAATTGAAGCAAGCTGAGTTGCCCTGTTCAACGATAACATGATAATGTCTTACACAATTTAGACAGTGATGCACACGGACAAGACAAACCAATGTGATCAGGCAGGGGAGATACACCATAATCAGGTTTCACACAAGGCTTGAGGCCAGATTTACACCTGAGGAAGCTAGGTCTTTGAGATGAGTCAACGCACTACAGTCACACAATCAGACAAGTACAAACACACACACACACACACACACACACACACCCACACACACACACACACACAATGGGAGGGAGCAGCAAAAGCGTCCAGGCCTCATAATAAAGGTGTGAATGGGGTCTTTTGACATGATGCAGTAAACCTTTAAGTAACATCTCACCGTCTTTCTCCAGAGAATAGCCCGGTACTGAGGGACCCGTTGGTTGTTTTGGTCTGATAGTACCACTGACAAGTAGAAGGGGTTCTTCTCTGCATCTGTTCCTACATAGTTCTGATGGACTGATTTGAGAGAAAGAGAGAAAAAATACAACAATTGTTCTGCTTGCACTTTAGCATTTGTATTTTGTATGTGCTTGCACACACACACACACACACACACACACACACACACACACACACACACACACACACACACACACACACACACACACACACACACACACACACACACTAAAGCCATGCATGACCTGTTTATGCCACAAAAAGTTGGGTCGATGGTGAAGAGACATGGTGTTTTTGCTGTTTTGTAAAAAGACTGCTTTCCTGACACTGATTCATTGTGTTGTCTCTGTATTTCCAAGATGAAGCATTGGGCTTAAAAATTCAATTGGAGTATTTCGCTTTTATGACACTTATTTTTTCTTATCTCTGCCTTGTACCCTCTTTCATTGCAATTACTCTTCCTTCTGTGCTCTGCATCCTTTAATTATCTTTTTCCCCCCCTTTCAAATCCTCATCCATGTTCCCTATGTGTGGCATGTATAAACGTCCCCTGACAACACGAAAACAGAGTTCCACACTCATGCATCTGCCTCTCTGGTTGACGGGGTGACATGTTCAGTGACAACACTAAGCAGACCTCCAAACACAATTAAAGACTGGAACTCTGATCTGCCCTCTCTCTAACCCATTGTCACCTTCTTCTTTTTCTTCTTCTTTTTTTTTTTTTTACAATCCTCAGCTTTTGCTTCCTCATCCACGAGCGCCAATATCCAGCTCTCCTCAGTCTCCATTAGATAAGGTCCAAATGGCAGTAACCACATGGTGAGGATGGGGTTGCTTTGTCATGTTAACTAGCAAGATGCTAAACATAAATGATGCTACCATATAAGATTTACATTTTCAAAATGCAGTTTAATTTTAATTTTCAGAGACATAAAGGAAGTAACGTCCACTTTTGTTGTTGTTGTTCACCTCATTAACGTTTGCTTACAACTGAAACTAAATGCTCCAAGACACAGGAAATGCCCCGCTAACGATCAATGGCTAACGATCAATAGCCTTTTATGTCGTCGCTCGCAGCTAGCTTTAGCCAGCTAGCGGAACAGAGACGGCTCAGCTCTGACAGGTGCAGAAAAAAAACAAAAAACAAAACAAAACAAAAAACTTCTCATGCCATGAGAGAGAGATAGCTTTTTTATTCGCTCTCTGATTTTTGCTTTTTTTTCTTCTTCTTCTTTTTAACCAGCGGTTGGGATGATGGACAAAAAACTATGGCCACCCCACCCCATCCTTTATCCAATTTCTCTCTCCCTCTCTTTTTCTTATTTGCATTATCACTCGTAGCAAATGTGTTTGATTGTAAAATGAAGGTTCAAAAAGGTGTAGTGACAGGTGAGAAAATCTAATGTATTTCTTAAAAAATACTTTCAGGGTGTTGTTAGCACCGGCTACTCTAAGGTGGTCTGTGCCATACTCGTTTCACAAGAGGACCCAGTCAGATCTTAATCACGTCATCTGTTTAAGGCGAGCCTTTGTCCGGCGAGGCCGAGCGTCCACCTCTCTCCCTGTGCCTTGGACAGGAATAATAAGTGCGTTTCAGGCTCTTAACTTGGAGGTATAGCAAGATGCTAACAAGTGCTGGCCATGGATGAAGATTGGTGCCGCATGAAGACAAGGCCAACATGCAATGTTGAAGATTTATTTATAAATTCAGAAATGTATTTCTGGTATTTCTCAGAAGCAGCGTAGTCTCCCACACTTCCATATTTATAATTAAATCCATATTTCCCTCCCCCTTCCTTTCCTCTCTTATCCTGTGTGTGTGTGCATGCGTGCGTGCATGCGTGCTTAGGTATTTAGATTTGAAATGCATGTGCCCACACATTTAAATAGAAAGTTGCAGAACAACACTGACCTTTTCCCAGGAAGTATTTAAAGAACCATCTGGTATGGTACTCCGGATTCTCCAGATGGACATCGGTTCTCCTCCAAGTTCCTGGAGTGTAGTCCGTAGTCTGAGAGAGTGCGACACACACACACACACACACACACATACACACACACATTCCACCTTGTCATCATAATAGACACAGCAAGACGTTCACCGTGGTCTTTTCTGGAAAACAGTGATGCAATGCCACTATCCAATACGGGTGCACAGTTGGGAGCAAAACATCAAATGTCAATGCATCTGCGATGAACAAGAAAGGCGGAAAGCAAATGAAAATAAAATTAGAAAAAAAAAACAAATTTCCTGCTCTTTTTAATAGAAAAAAAGTCAAATCAAGAAGAATCCCTTTGGTCAACAGAAGAACCTCTTTCAACACATTGTAGCGAATTCGGGAGGCAACCACAGGAACTGCCGCGGCCGAGACGCGAACCCGTGTCGCCCGCACCGCAGGAGACATCGCTAACCGCTCGACTAAAGGGTCCGACCCGTCAGCCAACGGCCAACGTGTCTACTTATCCACGAACATTACAATATTATGACGTATGGACAATGTCAGCAATGTTAGACATGTTTAACAGAAAGCGTGCAAGCCTTACTCTGAGACCAAAATCAGATCGAGTGTGAGGACAGGTTGTGATCAGATGGTCATCCTGCATACAGATGTTACAAGAAAATGTTTTTTTTTTGGGGGGGGGGTTCCCCCCTTTTCTCCCCAATTGTATTTGTAGTGCAGCGACCAGGACACATACCCACATCCGGCTTCCCACCCGCAGACGCGGCCTGTTGTGTCTGTAGGGCCGCCTGGCCAAGCCGATTCGAACCCAGGCGCCCCAGAAAATCAGTGTTTTGGGCCGATGCCTTACGTGACTGCCAGTGTACGAGAGAACTTTATATGAGGTCAAACAAGTGAGAGAGATCAGTTAGTCCTGTTTTTGAAACGACTTTGAATCGTATTATCTTGCGGCACTGCACGAGGCAGATGTTCTGGAGTTATCTCCTTCTAGCCTAACCGGGGAAATCAGACGTGTTGCAATGAGACTGGCGTTAACACCGAGAGACTCCAAAAACACAACAGCTAATCCAACA
This sequence comes from Lampris incognitus, assembly GCF_029633865.1. Classification (NCBI taxonomy): domain Eukaryota; kingdom Metazoa; phylum Chordata; class Actinopteri; order Lampriformes; family Lampridae; genus Lampris; species Lampris incognitus. The sequence goes on along the minus strand of NC_079222.1, from coordinate 15,410,480 downwards.
ACCCTGCTGAAAGCAACTCCTGAAGAGGTAAAACACAGGACTTATGTAGAGCAGGAGCAACAGGATCATGGTGGCATGGCTCTGACTAACATTCTTAGTCAGCTCAAGGAAGAGAGGCTGGAGCTAAAAAAAGGAGGCAATACATTGCCATACAACGTAGGGGTGATGTGGCATGATGTTTCCAGGCAGTTTTTCAAGTTAAATAGGGACAATGTACAGAAAAGAGAAGAAAAAAAGGCTTGTCAGCTTAGAAATAACTTTGAAATATGGAGGCATCTCAGTTCGGAGTCATCCCCACATGTGGGTGTGCAAGCATGGGCGATCCTGTGGTTATGGGTTCCTCTGAGTGATGTGCATGTGTGCATACCTCATCCGAGGAGCCATTCTCTACTCTGAAGCGTCCTGCTCTCTGGATGGCCCCATCCGCATCACTGGAGATCAGCTGAGAGAAAGGAAGAGAGAAATGTATGGAATTAGACACCAGACAACCTATGAGTAGTAGCAGACAGTATCCATATAAATACATGTGGCTATCGCCGCACATTAAAGGGGAACAATGGCAGACACGTCACCTCCTTGTGACAAAAGCAGCACATGATCGACTAACATGCACCGTTGGGGACAATTTGGCTCAATGGCACCCTCGAACGACTCCCATTTCTGTGACGCTCATCGGCTCTTACGACACACGGTGCTTCATCTGTAACACCGCTGCATCAAGTAACAGTACGGAATAAGGAATCAGGAAGAATTTATTCGTCATTTCATTCATGTAATACGTACACAAAAGAAAACAACATTCGTTCCCCCCAGCCCACAGCAGTGCAACACAAGAGACAAAAACACATATCCAAAACTTACACCCCAAAACAACACCACAAAAAACATGCAAAAACAGAGAAAACAACGCAAAAATAAATAAATAAACTCACAAATAGTCAACAACACAGTCCATCCAATGCAACATAGTCAAAAAAATTCCCCTGTCCAGAGAACGAACTCCAGCCAGGACGACTGTCGCAACTGCCGGTCTGCATGGGCTAGCAGTTAGCTTAGCCTGCCCCGCTTCAGCGTCCTGTCAGACCGCCCTTGGTGTTTCATCTTCAGGGGCAGCTCTGGGCAGGGCCCATCAGACATAGTAGCAGACCAGGCTGCCTCAGCTGATCCAACGCCAGCTCTCCCGGCCAGACACCTTCGACACACCTCCCCGCACTCCACACGACGACACAAACGCAGACGCAGACAAAAACACTGCACAGTCAACGCTAGGCGAGGCCTCCGCCAGACCGCCAGACGGCTCTGCGTGGTCCCTGGGCCCGCAGGACACAGCAGACCAAGCTCTCTCTTAGCCGGTTCAACGCCATCTCTCCCAGCCATTAACTGAAATTGACGATAAAAACGTCACACGATGACACAAACTTAGACGCAGACGTTGACGCGGACAAAGACACTGCATAGTCAGGACTGGGTGAGGCCGCAGCACACGGGAGTTCGTGCCACCATCTTCCCACACTGGAAGCGGCGTGGGTAGCCCCAATACAAAGTGCACCCCTAACTTTGGCAGTGTTGGCGCCATTAATGGCAGCTTCTGATTCAAACAAACCCCACTGATACAAAACTTTGTGGGTACACGACATCATACCAGATATACTCGCCTATAGTAACCGAGACTTGCCGAGCACACACACCAAGACTTCAGAAGTCCCAAGCGACTGAGAAAACACCCTGCATCACACATGTAACGGCCGACGTGGATTTTCAATCGAAGACAAGCGCACTTGTTTCAACTGTAGTCACAGAGGAGCCCATACTTACACTCTCCAGATTCCTGTGGTAAAGATGAACCGCGTTTGGTATAAATGGACTGCATTTTACTATACAGCACTTTTCTAGTCTACCAACCACTCAGCGCGCTTTACAGCGCATGCCTCCCATTCACCCATTCACACACCTTCACACACTGACGGTGGAGGCTGCCACCCAACCTGCTCACCAGGAGCAGTAAAGGGTTCGGTGTCTTGCTCAAGGGCACTGTGACACGCTCTCCGCAGGAGCCGGAGACTGAACCAGCGACCTTCCGATTACTAAATGGCCCGCCCTACCTCCCGAGCCATGCCCCCCCTAAAAAATAAAACTTGCTTGATATTATCGCGAGGCGAGCGATGTGAATCTTAAAACCCCGTGCAGACGATGAGGTAATATGTGCCAGCAGTCCACGGTGACCTTGACCGTTTTGCACAAACCGGTGCAGACTCTCCGCAATCTTGAAAATCAGTAAGCATGGCCAAACCGGGGTTATAACCGGCCTTCAAATTGTCCGGCGTGTTCCCGGCTTAAGCTGATGGCTGTGTGCATGCGGCAAACCATGATATATATATTTTTTCCACAATGGACAAACCCTCTTACTCAAGGATTAGGTCAAAAAGGTGTTGGAGGACTGCAAATTCAGTAGTGCTCTATTTGTTCACACTAGGGTTTGTGCTGTCAGGACACACCACTTTGCCTAATGCATGTAGAGCCTCCAGGTGCCTGCAGTGATGAAAGGGAGGAGAGAGGAGGCGCAGAGGCTGCAGTGTTGTTGTTGGTTGCATTCTCCACACATGATGGTTCAATGAGGGACAGTAAGATGCAAGGTTTCTGTGTGTGTGGGGGGGCTGCTGATGGAAAAGTGTGTGGAATATGGAGGAGATGGATGAGGGTGGGGATAGAGGCACAGCATTAGGAGGAGGTGAGGTGAGGAGGACAGGATGCTTGGGGGTTGTATGGATGTGGGCAGAGAGATATAGGTTCAAAGGGGCTGGTTATCCACATCTCACCTTATAGCAGTTTCTATTTTTATAACCGTTTTTTTTGTTGCCATCCCGGTGGAAACGACTTCTCCATTCCTTCTACCCAGTAAAAACATCCCCTGTCTTTTCTCTTTTTCATCCCATCATCCTCTTTTCCCCTCCATTTGTCCGACCCTGGCTGACTTACTTCTCTCTCTACTCGGGGTTGGTACAAGGGATATTAGCGGAGACAGAAAGTGGGGGGGGGGGTAGAGGGGAGGTACTGCAGTAAGTGACAATGCAAGGTTGACTAACAGTGTATCAGAGAAGAGAGGGAGGAAAAGGGCAGAGTATGACACAAGGGGAGCTAACTTCTTCTTGGTAAGGCACGGTAAGGAAATCACCAACACACTGGGTAGACCCTACCGGACTGAGCAAGACTGTAAAATTGTGCGTGTGAGTCTGCGTGTGTGTGTGTACGCACCCATGTTGTTTTGTTAGCACTAGCTAGGATGCTACTGTGTTGTCAGCGAGAGCTGTCCATTTACAGAAGGGGACCAGCCGGGGCCACAGACTTGGGCAGGGCTTTTGAAACAGCCCTTCCACTGCCATCTGACTCTCTGGGTGTCTCTCCATCTTCTCCTCCTCCTCCTCCCAGTTGTCCTAGCTCGACCCCCCCCCCACACACACACACACTCCCAATGCACTGTGCATACTGCTTGGTTGCTAGGCAACCGACAATGGATTCTCCCCTCTTCTCTTCGCTATCTCTTGATTCCGCTTGTTTGACTTTGCCCCCCCGGAAAGACAAAACTCTGCCCCCCTTTCTCTCTCCTTGGTCTCCTTCATCCTGTCTCCTCTTATGCTCTCCTATCCTCTGCGGATGTTTCTGCCCCATCAGCATGTCACTTTTTTTCCGGCTGGTGTATCGATGCATACTCTCACACTGTGGCATATGTGTGTCAATGTGTGTGTGTGTGTGTGTGTGTGTGTGTGTGTGTGTGTGTGTGTGTGTGTATTTTGTATATTTGTGTATGGGGCACCAGATGGCACACAATGGTCTGAAAGGGCAAAGCAAGAAGAGAAGAGACAGGAAGTTACCGGGGGGAGGAAGAGAGCATGGAAAGCTGCAGAATGTGCGTGACACGTTAGTATGAGTTTCCTCCCAGAGGTAAGATGATGACGTCACAGCCATGAAATGGACAAATGTTAAGATAAGAGCGAAGTCCGTTTAACCTTGGACATCATTTTGCATCCCTCCTTTAGAAGATCCTCAGCCCGATACCAATCTGTGAGATGAGAGCGTCACCCCTTTTCTCCCCAATTGTACTTGGTCATTTACCCCACTCTTCTGAGCCGTCCCAGTCGCTGCTCCGCCCCCTCTGCCGATCCGGAGAGGGCTGCAGACTACCACATGCCTCCTCCGATACATGTGGAGTCTTTTCACCCGACAGTGAGGAGTTTCACCAGGGGGACGTAACGCGTGGAAGGATGAAGCTATTCCCCCCAGTTCCCCCTCCCCCTCAGGACAGGTGCCCCGACCGACCAGAGGAGGCGCTAGTGCAGCGACCAGGACATATACCCATATCCAGTTCCCCACCCGCAGACACGGCCAATTGTGTCTGCAGGGACGCTCGACCAAGCCGGAAGTAACACGGGGATTCGAACCGGCGATGCCTGTGTTGGTAGGAAACGGAATAGAATGCCATGCTACCCGGGCACCCTGATAAGATGGTTTTTAATTTGGAGAGTGTGTACTGAGCAGT
>NC_079222.1:15368446-15398446 GCF_029633865.1 Lampris incognitus | reverse complement strand
GATGGGACTGATAAGGTGGGCTTAGTTAATACTCCTCCCATGGCGCCATCTTTGGCTTCCTACCTCGTGCCCTCCCACAACACCAGGCTCGCAGGTCCGATGGTCCTGCCTTCTAAACACTGCTATTTCTCCTCTATCCAGACTTACCAAGCTATGCGTCTGGCAGAGCTGGGATCGAGACTACCCCCTTTCCCTGCTGCTGGATGAAACCAGGTCAGCATCTGACTATATTTTGAACATGACATGGTGTGCCACACGGTTACTGGGCCAGGACTTAGTGAGCATGGTGGTAGCACAATAATATCAGTGGTTGACACTATCACACATGCCTGACAGAGACAGGGCAGCATACCTGAATGAGCGCATTTCAGTGGAGGGTCTGTTTGGCCAGACACTTGAGTTCATTCAGACCAAGTCTGAGTGCAGAAAGCTTTAGTCGGAGGCACTACGGAGTGCACTGCCTAGGAGGGAGGCCAGATGAAAGCCACCACCCGGCACATTCAAGTCAGCTTCGCTGTCTCCCCCACAAGGGGGAACGGCCTCAGTGGCTGTGCCCAGGACGCCCTCTTCAGTAGCAGTATGGTTTCATGCCATGAAAGAGTACTACAGATGCAATGTTTGCTTTGAGAATGTAGGTGGAGAAGTATAGAGAAGGTCGGAAGGCGTTAAATTGTGTCTTTGTGGATTTAGAGGGCGCTGAGAGAGGAGGTATGGTGAATACATATTTCAAGAAGAGGGAGGAACACAGGGTGACGTATAAGAGTGGAGGAAAGTGCACACAGGTGGACTATATCTTATGTAGAAGGTGCAATTTGAAAGGGATTGGAGACTGCAAGGTGGTGATAGGGAAGAACGTAGCTAGGCAGCATCAGATGGTGGTCTGTAGGATGACTTTGGAGACCAAGAAGAGGAAGAGAATGAAGGCAGAGCCAAGGCTCAAATGGTGGAAGTTGAAGAAGGAAGACTGTTGTGTGGAGTTCAGGCAGGAGCTAAGACAGGCACTGGGTTGTAGTGAAGGATTACCTGATGGCTGGGCAACCACTGCAGAAATAGTGAGGGAGACAGCTAGTAAGGTACTTGATGTGTCATCAGGACAGAGGAAGGAAGAAAAGGAGACTTGGTGGTGGAAAGAGGAAGTACATCCAATTATACAGAGGAAGACATTGGCAAAGAAGAAGTGGGATAGGCAGAGAGATGAAGAAAGTAGACAGGAGTACAAGGAGATGTAGCATAAAGTGAAAAGAGAGGTGGCAAAGGCAAAGGAAAAGGCGTATGATGATTTGTATGAGAGTTTAGACAATAAAGGAGAAAAGGACTTGTACCAATTGGCTAGACAGAGGGACCAAGCTGGGAAGGATGTGCAGCAGGTTAGGGCGATCAAGGATAGAGATGGAAATGTGTTGACAAGTGAGGAGAGTATGCTGAGAAGGTGGAAGGAGTACTTTGAGGGGCTAATGCATGAAGACAATGAGAGCGAGAGAAGGTTGGATGATGTGGGGATAGTGAATCAGGAAGTGCGGTGGATTATTAAGGAGGAAGTGAGGGCAGCTATTAAGGGGATGAAGACTGGAAAGGCAGCTGGTCCAGGTGACATACCTGTGGATACATGGAGATATTCAGGAGGGAAGGCAGTGGAATTTTTAACTCGATTGTTTAACACAATCTTAGAAAGTGAAAGGATGCCTGGGGAGTGTGGAAGAAGCATGCTGGTACTGAAGAATAGGGGCGATGTGCACAACTGTAGCAACTACAGAGGTATAAAGTTGGTCAGCCACAGCATGACAATATGGGAAAGAGTAATAGAAGCTAGGTTAAGAGAAGAGGTGATGATCAGTGAGCAGCAGTATGGTTTCATGCCAAGAAAGAGCACCACAGATGTGATGTTTGCTTTGAGAATGTTGATTGAGAAGTATAGAGAAGGCCAGAAGGAGTTACGTTGTGTCTTTGTGTATTTAGAGAAAGCATATGACACGGTGCCGACAGAGGAGGTGTGGTATTGTGAGGAGGTCAGGAGTTGCAGAGAAGTATGTAGGAGTGGTGCAGGATATGTATGAGGGAAGTGTGACAGTGGTGAGGTGTGCGGTTGGAAAAACAGATGGGTTCAAGGTGGAGGTGGGATTACATCAAGGATCGGCTCTGAGCCCTTTCTTGTTTGCAATGGTGATGGACAGGTTGACGGACGAGATCAGGCAGGAGTCTCCGTGGACCATGATGTTTGCGGATGACACTGTGATCTGTAGAGTAGGGTGCAGGTTGAGGAGAGCCTGGAGAGGTGGAGGTATACACTGGAGAGAAGAGGAATGAAAGTCAGTAGGGGCAAGATGGAATACAAATACGTGAACGAGAGGGAGGACAGTGGAATGGTGAGTATGCAAGGAGTAGAGATGATGAAGGCGTATGATTTAAAATACTTGGGGTCAACTGTACAAAGTAAAAGGGAGTGCAGAAGAGAGGTGAAGAAGAGAGTAGAGGCAGGTTGGAGTGGGAGGAGAAGAGTGCCATGAGCGCTTTGCGGTAGAAGGGTACCAGCAAGAGTCAAAGGGAAGGTTTACAAAATGGTTGTGAGACCAGCTATGTTATATGGTTTGGAGACAGCGGCACTGATGAAAAGACAGGAGGTGGAGCTGGAGGTGGCAGAGCTGAAGATGCTAAGATTTTCATTGGGAGTGATGAAGAAGGCCAGGATTAGGAAGGATGTTCGAGGGGCAGCTCAGGTTGGACGGTTTGGAGACAAAGCAAGAGAGGCAAGATTGAGATGGCTTGGACATGTGTGGAGGAGAGATGCTGGGTATATTGGGAGAAGGATGTTGAATATGGAGCTGCCAGGGAAGAGGGAAAGAGGAAGGCCAAAGAGGAGTTTTATGGATGTGGTGAGAGAGGACATGCAGGTGGCGGGTGTGACAGAGGAAGATGCAGAAGACAGGAAGAGATGGAAACGGGTGATCCGCTGTGGCGACCCCTAACGGGGGTAGCCGAAAGTAGTCGTAGTGTGGGCACACTCTAGCAGAAGATTAGCTTCGTCTTGGGTCTTGTTTAAGGGTTTGTCTGCTGGGGACATTTGCGCAGCAGCTAGCTGGGCTTCTCCACACACTTTTGTGTGGCTTTTTCGTTGGCATGTGGTGGCCCCTTCAGTGGCTATGTGCTCTCTGCTGGGTCTAATTTACTTCGAACCCGGTGGGTTGGTTCATTCCTGCTCTGTGGAGCATGAATATATGTCCCATACAATATGTGCTGTGCTGAGTGAATTGACTGGAAGGGAACGTAGGGTTATGAATATAACCACTGTTCTCTGAAGGACGGGAACGATGTACAACACTCATTTGTCCCATTTCGCCGGGAGAGTTCGGTAAAGAAACAAACTAAGGGATGCTGCTCGTGACAACGCTATATCGCTAAGGGTGTGGGACCAGGCCACCATGGTTCATATTTGCCTTTCAGGCGTGAATAGAGGTGGGTTCAGCCAGACTCAAGAGGGCATTATATCCCATACAATAAGTGTTGTGCCTTCTTTCTCTCCTTCAAGGAATAGTGGTTATATTCATAACCCTACGTTTGCCAGCTTGAGAAAGCAGTATGATCAGGAGCAGACATTAAACTGAGAAAAAAAAAACATCTGGAAAATTAACTGCAAATCAAACAGCCTGTGTTTGATGCAAACGGTAAATAATGCAGTAATGGAAAACAACATGTAAAAGAAAAAAAAATGCACCGATTGTCTTTCTGGGCTTCCCTCTCCATTGGCTCTGGTGCTAAATTATTTCCTCATCAGTTCTGGCAGGTTTATGACTGTGATGTGTGTCCAAAACATGCGTATGCGCCTTTTTTTCCCCCTGTGACATGATGCGAGACAAGCTAAAAACCGTGTGGAAGCTGCAAGACCTGAAAGAATAAAGGACTCCAGTAGCTTGCTGCTCACAGGTCTTCTGCTTTGGTACTATCTGGAGCAAAATGGCACGCTTCCCCTGCTGAACGCTTTATCTAAATATCACCATGGTGAAATGTTATAAAACACCCACACAAACACATGCACATACACACACACACATGTAGACACGCACACAGCCATACTGTTACACGTGTGCGCTGGAGTGAAAATAAATGAGACGTGACAATGCAGTCAGAAGCCTCTGAGGCAGTGACAGTAACCGTGGCAGACAGGTTCGGAGCCTCCTGCTCACCACTCACCATAAGAGGCTCACAGCTAACTCCTCAACGTAATGCTCCTCAGAGCTCGCACGCACACACGCATGCACACACAAGGCACACAGAATCAAAAATAGATACACTCGAATGTGAGCGGCGGGCAAATATTTGGTGGTGTGGTGTCATGGTGGCACATGCACACATATACACAGAGCTGCAGAGGAAGAAAGGGAAGACTTTACTCACAAACAAAAAGCGAGTCCCACCCTTCAGCCCGTGACAGCTCTTTTCAGTGCAGTTTTCAAAAAGCTTAATTGTGTGACGTTTAACACGGCCAAGACCATCAGCAATTAAACTCGTTTCATTCAAGTCGCCTCTCTCTTGCATGTGTCTGCAGCAGTTCTTAAACCAACAAACGCAACTCTGGAGCTTTTGTGAATTGGTGTGTGTGTGTGGGTGTGTGTGTCTTACTGCTGGCTATTGATTTTTCCTTATTCCTAAATGTATGTGGTGAATTAAAGCTCCTTGTTTTGACTCTTGCTCTTTTCACTGCAATGTAAGCCCCCCCCCCCCCGGTACTGTGAAACACTGGATGAAATGCACACACAGACACGCACACACGGAAAAAATGTGTCGATACAAAAGCCAGCAACCGACACCAATGCAATACCTTTCCAGAAAGGTATTATATGGCACTTATTACAAATTAATGCCAAAGGGCTAAAGACCTCCACAACACAGCACAGACAGAAACCAGCTGTGCGCTAACAAGGTAGCCATGAAGACATAACCTGCTGTAAGATTCGTCCAATCCGCGGACCATGTTGAACGGCCCACCCGCTGCCTCGAGCAGGGATCCTGGCTTATTGCAGCCCGTGCATTACGGACGGCCGATTAATACAAGAATTTGTTTGATACGTTTCTTGATTAGCCTGAAAGCTACGCTCACGACGCAGTGCAGACACACCATACTTACGCACCCATTAGGAGAATCCCCCACTGCCGGCCATTTTATTTCACTCCATAAACCCAACATGCACAAAAAAAACAGGCTGTTAGACACCAACTACATCGCTTGTGCAACACCACAAGCGAAACAAGACTATGATTTATTAGTTCGTTTGTAAACACATCCCTGGAGTCTGATATAGCGGACTAGGGCCAATCTCTGTTTTGAACTGTAAACTAATAGGGAGGCCATGATGTATAAACAGACACAGGGTTGAGGGTGTGGGTAGATGGAGGTAAGAATAAACTCGCATTTGTCTTGAGAATCGTCTACTCTGAAGGGAAGGAGTTATTATGGTTTACTCTCTGTTTATTACATACAGGACGGTGTATTTCCAATAGCACACAAGCTTAAAGGTCTGGCCCAGTCAAAAGGCTTTTTTCTTCTTCTGCATTTTGTCGTGTTTAATGGCAATTTGGGGTAAGAATAATACACTGGAGTCATGGGTATATTAGTAAAGTACACCTTTCACCCTGGCCTTGTAAGCTAAATGCTTCCTGATTTCTTGTCCTATCAAAAACTGGGGTTTACAAGTAACTTGGTGACATGAGAGAGGACGGTTGGATTTCAACCGGCTGGCTTTTTGGATGTAGTTATACTACGAAGATGGCTGGATAGTGACGCTGTAATATCGCTAGCCGCTGCCACACTCTATTACATATGAGGCTGGATTAGTACCACCAGGGGCCGCTGTGCACCGAAGCCCCGCCTCCCACGCATACACCACGCCCACCACCACGCTACCCACTGCAGCCATTAAACACCACCTTCGTTATTTATGAACTTCCGTGTATCGTTTGATCGTTTCATATCTGATTTAAAATCCCAAAATCAGAAAACCAATAACAACTTATTCCATTGTTGTTTTAAAAAAATCCAAAATCAGAAAACCAATAAGAGGCTGTTTTTGTTGTTCTGATTTTGTTCTCAAGTTAAAAATAGATCATGAGAAAATTGGATATTTGTTAAGGTACCCCTATACAGTTCAGTAGACCAAGTACTGCCATTTCACTCACGAATCACAAGAGAAGGAAACAGTGGATTAAATAATTCCAAGGCAGTGTATGACACTGAAAACCACCCAAGCAGACAGCACGACAATTATTACTGATACATAATAATGCAACTGACTGGGAACAGGCTTACAACGATGCATCCTAAGGTAATCACACAGCGCAGCTGAATGCAGGTTTCAAAATAAGGCTCCCTGACTGAGCTAGGCAACGTCATACAAAAAGCCAACATTTAATGAACCTGACAAACCCAACTCCAACAAAATATAGCAGCGTCACACCACAGCGATGCAGTATAGTGTAGCGAATTCGGGGGGGGGGGGCAGTCCGAGAACCGCCACAGCCGGGACGCGAACCCGTATCTCCCACTCCGCAAGCCACAACATTAACCAGTGGTTAACTGGGCGTGATCCTCCCACACGCTACGTCCCCCTGGCGAAACTCCTCACTGTTAGGTGAAACTCCCCACTGTCAGGGGAAACTCCTCACTAACCGGTGAAACTCCTCACTGACAGGTGAAACTCCTCACTGTCAGGTGAAAAGAAGCAGCTGGCGACTTCACATGTATTGGAGGCGGCATGTGGTAGGGGTGGAGCTCAGAGAGCGTGGTGATTCGCCAGATACAACTAGGGAGAAAAAGGGGGGAAACTAAAAAAAAGAAAAGAGAAACCCAGAAACCATCAGTCATAGTTATATTTTCTGATCCACACAGGAGAATTGGGGAGCTCGGTATTACCCCTACGACTATAGTTAGAGTTGAATTTAAACAACTTTGATTAAATAATGGTGTAATTGAGATAAAGCAGGGCTTCTTCTCCAGACTATGTCATGGAAGCAGCTCCTCATAATCAGTTGATTTAAGATGGCTAGAAAGAAACTGGGTAGTGTCCAACTTCTGTTGTCAGGATTTCTCGGTGTGTGTGTGTGTGTGTGTGTGTGTGTGTGTGTGTGTGTGTGTGTGTGTGTGTGTGTGTGTGTGTAGGCCAGAGTGTGGTCAAATCATATTGCTATGATCATGTCCATCAGAGAGAAGGTTTCAGCTCTTTCTGGCAAGTCCTGCCCCCCCTCCCCCATCATGTTAGTAGAACTAAAACACACAAACTCAACGACTCATTATCCTTTCACAGCTCTACTTATGCTGGACTCTCTTTCTAGGGGGGCCTCACTTTGAATGGGCATCTCCCACTTGTGTTAAGACACATGTGCAGTGGACTGCAGACAAAGCGAAGAGGTGGTCTGACGCGAGGCAAGTGCTGCACTCACGGGCACTCACTTTTTTTTAATCAGGCTGGGATGATTAAAAAATACAATTACAAGTAGACACAGAAATCATGGAGGCTGGACCACAAAGACGATGGTCCGAGCACAACTTTACGGGGGTGATTCAGTGTTAATGTGACCGTAAGTGGAGCAGTGGAGTAAGAGTGGTGCTGATGAAGCTGTATCTTCCGTTATAATGTAAATTCATAAAAATACAAATAACTGCCCTGAATGCTTTTGTAAGAGGGCATGTTTTCACCCTCTACAGGCAGCAAGACCTTTATTTATATTGTAGTTTCCATAGGTGGGTAAGAAAATTGCACAGAAGACAGAGCAGATATGTGTTATTAAGTCTCTGTTATTTGTTCATATATAAAAGCCCTGATCCACATTTAGACTACACTGGTGAGCGCAGCTCAGCGGTAATGACTCAGATTTTTTTTTCCCCAAGGATGGCAGATTGTTTTTTTTTTTTTTGGTAGCTCAGAATATGGATTGTGGAATGATTAATGGCTGAACATGGTCTCATCCAGACAAATGAAAAATAAATGTACAGTTTATCAAAAGACTTACTGAGATGATCGTGGATAGGATTCATGTCATACGCAGATTGCAAACGTTGCTCAAACATTTGGGAAACTGATTTCAGCTGGGGGAAGAGCAAGGCCTGCATATTGATAATTAATCCCAATCATTTTCACTAGTTCCCCCCCCCCTTTTTTTTCTCTCCAGTTGTATCCGGCCAATTACCCCACTCTTCCGAGGCATCCCGGTCACTGCTCCACCCCCTCTGCTGGTCCGGGGGGGGGGGGGCTGCAGACTACCGCATGCCTCCTCCCAATACATGTGGAGTCACCAACAGCTTCTTTTCACCTGACAGTGAGGAGTTTCACCAGGGGGACATAGTGCATGGGCAGATCATGCTATCCCCCCCTGAACAAGCGCCTCGAGGAGGAGGAGGAGGAGGTGCTAGTGCAGCAACCAGGACACATATCCACATCCGACTCCCACCTGCAGACATGGCCAATTGTGTCTGTAGGGATGCCCTACTAAGCCGGAGGTAGCGTGGGGATTCGAACCGGCGATTCCCGTGTTGGTAGGCAACGGAATAGACCGCCACACTACCCGGCGCCCCCAGTTCAACAGTCATAACAACATGGGAGGATTTCTCATGTCAACATCTGACACACATTTGTACACTGTGGCTGCATGGTTAGGTGTGTTGTGCTGTATGACTATGAATGACTGGTTGTGGTTTGAATATTTCAGACAATGCGAGGCAACTATGCAAAGGGAAATAGCTGGCAGAACCAGTGAGGCCAGATATCTTGGACTTCAGCCTCCTGACAGAACCCGTCTGGCTAGCTGGGGTCACAGTGAGGACATTTAGATGCCATTATAACACATTTCACCAAATTTAACAAAGCCTGAGGGAAATACTGAAAGGAAATACAATTGATGGCATTAAGCAAACATGACGCATGAATTCTAGTGTTAACACTGTTAAAAAACCCCATTTTAAACCCTCTTTTCTGCACAAAAGTTGACTCCTTTTGATTTGACAACTGTTTGTTACTTTTTCCTATTTGCTCTAGCATCTATATAATTAGCCATGTATTTGAACTTTTGAATGATAACGCTGCTTCTGATAATTGAATTTGCAATGATCCAAGAATACAAAAACTATAATGTCAGATTTCACAAAGTATGGAGACTTTCTGTACGACTAATAATGGTGACTAATATGGGCTAGTACTACTGATGACTAATAACTATATCTGGCCCCCAGAGGTAGAGGGGGACATTTACTTGTTTGGCATTTTACTAAACTGTGCGTATAAGTGATATTAGCTGCATTTAAGTGATAATAGTGACGTGCTTTGAGTATTAGAAAAGCGCTATATAAGTTTAATTTATTATTATTGTTATTATATGTTAGGATGGGCATTCTGGGTAAGGTGAAACTGAAAGTCACTCTGAACCAAGGCTGGTGTCATTCAGGACTTGCAGTATATACCATCCATCCATCCATCCATCCAGTCATCCAGCCATCCATCCATCCATCCATCTATTATCCAAACTGCTTTTCCCAATTGGGGTCACATGATATATAATATAATATAACATAACATAACATAATATAATATAATATATGCCATGCCACTCTAAATAAGGATAATTATTTACAATTTTCTAGGAAAGTAATTCTTCTTATTTGGATCTGTATAGCAGAAAATGTTGATTCTTAACTGTTAGCAAAGGGGGATGTGACTCAGTAGACCAAAAAAATAAAAAATAAAATAAAAAAGGTTTGTCTTGCATACTACTAAAGAGCAACAGCCGGCCTCCCCACTGTTCGGCGACTACACCATTTGAATATTATCACTTGTGAGATCATACAGGCGTGCGGCCGCTGCGAGTTTTGGATGCTATTTTTTGCTTTTGGTCTCTGTTTCTGTATCGCCTCTCTCTCTCTCTCTCTCTCTCTCTCTCTCTCTCTCACACACACACGCACACTCTCACACAAGCACACACACAAAAAGCATTGTGTTTGCTGTCAGTCTGCTGGCGCTGATAAGCAGCGTGTGGTTTCTCCTCAATGTTAATCTGACACACATGTGGCGTGCTGCGCTCGTAGGCGAACCCACAATGTGTCTAGTGGGAAGTGAGATCGCAGTGTTGAACCTTGACACGTCCTGTCCTCCCGGGGTATCAGAAGGGGCAGACACACACACAGCACGAGTTTGCATATACACACACATCAACTCTCACATGTACACACACACACCCCCACAACAGCAATGACTCAACACCATAGTAATCAACCACAAGGCAAACACTGCGGAGCATCCTCACACCAGTTGTGCCACAACGGAACAAATTCAGTTTGGTGCCCGGCAGCACCCCTGGAGTCACTGTGAGTGAGGAAACTATTGTGATTCATGCTGTACCACACCCAGTTAGTCATGACTCATCAGTCATCCTCTGTTGCCCCCCACCCCCATGCTGGTCCTCATTTCCACCCGCAGTAGAAGAAGACAGGGGGGAAAGAGAGGGGGGTGGACAGGGAGGGATTGGAGGTGCCGGAGGAAGAAAGCCAGGGGACGATGCTGCAAGGAGTATCAGTAGGGGGGGGGATGAAGAGGATGAGGGGGAAAGCCACGCTGAGGTAGGAGAGCCGAAGAGACGTAAACACCAAGACATGCACACACAAAAACACCTCCCCCCAAAAAAACATGAAAGTATATCCAGGAGGACTCACCAGCTCAACTGAGCCATAGTGTTTCCTACTGAAGTCTCCACGCCTGCAGCCCAAGTCCTCGGAGGCAGAGCTGAAACACAAATGCATGGTCATCAGATGCACCGTCACCTCCCTCCTCACTCAAACCACACGCATCAATAAGTTAGCACACACGTCAGCCCTCCTACAAGTGGCTACTGCTGCATCTTTTTGCCCCCTTCTTCCTCTCACTTTGACTCCTTGTCCATTGTCATCTTTTTTCTCCCGCTCCTGCATACCCTCTCATTTTCCCTATCTCTCTCCTTTGCTTGGACTCTCGTCGTCTCTTCCCCCTTTCCTCCCCGTGTGAGTGGTGTCTGCTGGCAGTGGCAATGGGGGCTGGCTGGAAGCATTGGCCAACCCAGTTCTGATTGAGATGAGGGTCTTGATTAAATTAAGTCACAGAGATAGATGGACACTGCCTAGGAAAGTGGACTGCTGGGTCACAGCCGCGTGCACGCACGTGCACGCATGCACGCACACACACACACACACACACACACCAACAGCCACATCACAGATCAGTGAGCAAGTGCACGCAAAAATATCTCGATATCTGATCAGCTCAATATCTGATTATTGATTGTATATGCACCCTTTATTGCTTTTTGTACCCTTTATTGCTATTATTCATATTAAGGTTTTATATTTGCATGCCTTAACATATCTTATATATGTTTTATTATATATATCATTTTATTTTATCTTTTATATATATAATTTTATTTTTATTTATTTTTTCTGTAGCGGAGCCTCCTAGCCAAACAATTTCACATAGGTGACAATAAACCTCTTGAATATTTAATTTTGAATCTTGAATCTGGAAAAATAAAAAAATTCAGAGACATGCCCAATTAGAGACTGATAGGGTTGCTCGCGGAAGGTTAATGGCGGTGTCTGTGGTAGTTTCTCTTGGGCAGAGCAGCATCAGGCCCTGAGAGCCACTGTGATGACAGCTGCCCAGTGGAAATCCACCATGACCGGTGGAGACAGTCCTCCTTCCTTTGTGACTCTATATATTGCACAGCATCAAACCTCTGCTTGGTACAAACACAGGAAACAGCAAAACCGTGTGTGGGTTCACAGGATTGTAAATTTGTGGGTGTATATGAGTGCGCATGAGTGAGACTGTGTATGGAAGTACTTTTATGTCGGTTTTTGTGAGCATCCGTAGATCACTCGTGTGTGTCTGTCAGTGTGTATGCACACATTAGTTTTTGTTTTTTGTTTGTCCCCTCCCCCCTCCTTTTTTTCTCCCCAATGGTACTCGGCCAATTACCCCACTCTTCCGAGCCATCCCGGTTGCTGCTCCACCCCCTCTGCTGATCCGGGGAGGGCTGCAGACTACCACATGCCTCCTCCAATACATGTGGAGTCGCCAGCCGCTTCTTTTCACCTGACAGTGAGGAGTTTCGCCAGGGGGACGTTAGTGCGTGGGAGGATCCCGCCATTCCCCCCAGCCCCCACCCCGAACAGGCGCCCTGACCGACCAGAGGAGGCGCTAGTGCAGCGACCAGGACACATACCCACAACCGGCTCCCCACCTTCAGACACAGCCATTTGTGTATGCAGGGACGCCTGCCCAAGCCGGTGGCAACACGGGGATTTGAACCGGCGATCCCCGCGTTGGTAGGCAATGGAACAGACCGCTACGCTACCCGGACGCAGCACACATCGGTTTTCGTCTAATTGGCTGAGAAGCCTATCATTACTACATTTCCATCCAAGGAACCCTGAAGAACTGTTTTATCTCTGCCAGAAACTCACAGAAACCCCCTCCTGGTGTGTGTGTGGGTCTTCCATGGGTAGCATTTGATTTCTTTGGAGAATCTTTCGTAATCAAAAATCTGTATGAAGCCTTTTTCCCTCCAGACATACATAGCCACATCCTTAGTTGAGGAAAAACACTGGAAGTATGCAGCAGGCTGTCCTAAAGGAGTCTGTGAAGTTAGGGAGGGTCAACGCACAAACTGGGAAGACGTGGTGAAAAAGAAGCTTCCTCTCCACAGGTAGTAGCTGGAAAGACCGTTGGAGTACATATTAAACTAAAGAATCAACAGAACTTTGTCAAAGACCAGACTCATTATTCAAACATCATGTAACGTGCTGTTGTGACCCTAAAACCTCAAGCAATCTGTGCAGGTGAGGTGGAAGTCCCACATGTCCAAAATGTGCAAAAGCTGACGACCTGATATATTCTACGGGGGTACAGAATTGGTCACGCCAAATAATAAACTCAGCTGCACAGTCAAGTGTTGAATTTTCTGGAAGCAGCAATCAAAAATAAGTGCAAAGAGTTGGGCGAGAGCATGCAATGCATCAAATTAATTTTGCACATGAGGATGAATAAGAGAGTAATTACTGGTTAGGCCCAATATGGTGGTATGGGGAAGCTGTCACTTCATATTGCTGATGAGGCAACACTTATAATATGACTGAGAGGTGTGAGGGCCAAAGTGTTAAGTGATGAATGGGTATTACTATAGCATTACCATGGATAGGGGTGGCTCTTGGAGGTCAAAACATGCTTTTGCCCTATTTATATGTGGACCTGATTCAGCAAAATATTTGTAGGGGGACATGGCCGCTTGTCCCCTATGACATAGTTGCTACTGTTCCATACTTGCTACCCTCAACATTCGAGGTAGGCTTCAACGTATGCCGATGTTCAAAAGCACAAATCCATTGAGTTGATAAATCCCATGACAGGGTTGACTTCCAGGTCAGTTATGTCCTTGGGAATGACTGAATACAATGAATGTGGGAGCCCACTAAGGAGTGTGTGTTCATGTGAGGTACCAAATAGTTGTGTTCTGCAGACACATCTCTTCTATAGTGTTATTTTACCTTTGTGTGTGAGGGCGAGACATGGTGTGTAGTTAAGTGCTGGGTTTTGAAGTTGGTTGGGCTTGTGGGTTGTTGTGTATCTAAGAAAGTGTGAGGATTTTTTTTAAAGTACTATTCAATTAAAGAGCAGACATTTTGCACACTTGTAGATCGACAGGTGCGGGTGAATCATATATTTTAAACATTTATCTTGGTATGGCAGCTTTTCTTTACTATACGTTCATTCTGTATATGGGATTATATATTGTTTAATGCTCATATTGTTGGCCTATGGTGCCATGATGTGAAATGACACATGATTGATTCCAGTGGGTGATGCTAGTCTGGAGTGTGACCTCATTGGTTCACGTGGGTCAGCCAACCCATTTAAGATGGCGTCTCCTTTTGTCTGATAAAATAACCTCGTTGTTATTAAATATCTCTGGCCGCAATTACGGAGGACAGCGTGCGGGAGTCTTTTGTTCTGCCAGCGTTAGACGGTTGCCTGAGTGGGGATTTAGCCTGTGTTGGTTTCTTCTTTCTCTTCTCTTTGTAGTTAGGTTTCTCTCGCTCCGTGGTGGAGATGATGGCAGAAAAGGAGTGTTAATAAGTAATGCATGCCCCATGCTTGGAATAAGAGCTTTTAAAAAGTGTCACGCTTTTATCCTCACCCCCTGTCTCCCTGCTCTCTTTCACTAGGGTGGAAGAGGGTGGTGTCTGCTGGAGCGCCATGAAAGATTTTCTTGGTCAAGGCAAACACAAATAAATCAATATATCATATCTTCGTCTCCTCTCAGCCCTTACTTTGGTCTTCTCTGCTCTTCACTTGCGGTCTGAGATGAGATCATGCAAAGGGGGGGATGATTACGCAATGCAGTCCTCCTTGGTGCCCTTATTTCTCTCGTCTTCTTGGCCTAATGCAGACCACTTCTGTGTTCAGCTTATCTGCAGGGGGTTTCTCTGAACTCTGACTTACTTACAGTAAATATCCATCCAACTATTATCCAAACTGTTTATCCTAACTGGGGTCGCGGGATGCTGGAGCCTATCCCAGCAGTCATCGGGCGCCAGGCGGGGAGACACCTTGGACAGGCCGCCAGGCCATCACAGGGCCGACACATTCACACCTAGGGACAATTTAGTACGGCCGATTCACCTGACCTACATGTCTTTGGACTGTGGGAGAAAACCTGAGCACCTGGAGGAAACCCACGCAGACATGGGCAGAACATGCAAACTCCACACAGAGGATGACCCCCAAGGTTGGAAAACCCCGGGGTTCGAACCCAGGACCCTCTTGCTGCGAGGCAACCACTGTGCCACCATGCACATTTTTCTGCCTGTGATTGTTTTAATTTCTCTGCTTCTTTCTAATGTAAAGCACTTTGAGCTGCAGTCATGTTTGAAAGGTGTTAAATAAATCACATTATTATTATTGCTGTTCTTGTTGCTTCGGGTCCAAATATGCAGTGCTTTAGCCCTGATGTTATTATGCAGTCTACGTATTTCTATCTTTTTCCCCTAAAGGTGTCTGGATTTCAGAAACAGTAAGACCTACAGTCACCAAGCTTGGCAGGTAGGCTCTCAGACTGTATGATGGGAATTGCTGTTCTTTTCATACTAAACCACCAGTCACTACCATAGAAATATCTTTAGCTCACCTGTTTTTATTTCTTTGTAAAGCACTTTGTTACACTGTTGTAGAAAAGTGCTATATAAATAAAATTATTATTATCATTATTATTACTCTGGCAATTGTTTTACAGCAAACAGGAATACATAAAATGTATAAATACATAAAAGTAATCTCTATGGATGCTGTAGGGTAGAACTGAACAAAAAGAGAACAGACTTCCACTGTCATAAGACGACAGCCGTGGCCCAGTGAAGGTTTTGAACTCACGTGGGCCACAAGCACGTCTTTCTCGGGCTTACTAGGGACAGCGAGGGAGGTGAAGGGGGAAGGCTGTTGGAGCTTTTTTATGTTTGTTGAGAAAATGCCGTCGTAAATCATGGAAATGGTTTAATATTGCGCTCCGATGTCGGACTGCTGTTTGAGAAGATGGGGTGGAGTCGGAAGCAGGAGAAGGAAAGCAGACAGTGATGTGGAATGGAGATTGATGAGCAAGGGGAAGGAAGAGAATAAATATCTGACAGGCGGTTGAGAAAAGGCGAGCAAGAATGTTTCGATCTTTAGGGTCAGCATGTATTTGATGACATTACATTGTGAATTAATTCATTTGCATGTGTAAAGGCCATTTAGATGATGGCCTCTCACTGACATGTAAAATAACATTACAGGCACACTCATATACGTTGTTAATTGCCTAATTTGTGTGGGTAGGTGCTATAAGAGCATCACACAAAAAAAGCATTCCTCCTAAACATTATTTATCAAACCAGCTTATTCAAGATCTTAACATGATCGGTACAGTATCGGGTGCCTTTTTCACTTGCAACAGCAACAAATGGCATATGACAGTAGATAAGAATTGTGCTTCCAATGTGGGACAACCCAGATACTAGGGCTAGGTTTAATTTACTTTACTTTGCCTCTATTCTACTATGCTAGTCTGGGCCAACATATAGCATGTCTATGGACTATCCAACTATCTATTTACTACAGTAAATCCATTGTTGCCCAATATTTATTCATATTATTTATATCTTATACTTTTATTTTTTTACATTTCTAATTCTTTATACCTTATTTTCCATCCATCCATCCATTATCCGAACCGCTTATCCTGCTCTCAGGGTCGCGGGGTTGCTGGAGCCTATCCCAGCAGTCACTGGGCGGCAGGTGGGAGACTCCAAGGCCATCACATGGCTTTTTTCCATCACCCTATTTTAATTGTTTTCATCATAATCCTTGTTTTATCAGCTCTAATTATCTTCATTTTAATTATGCTCCTGTGACTTTATCCTGATCGTGTTTTATTTTGTTCTGTGGAGCAGATCTGGCATTATGTCCTATATTTGTATTGTATCTGTTGTTTTATCTTGACTATGAGCATTATTTTATCCTGTTGTGTGAGGCACCTTTTAACTTTGTTTGGAAAGATGCAATATAAATGTAATACCCTGGTGTTACATTTATACCGGTACCCTGACACCACAGTGCCTCAGAAAGGACTGCAGAGGCTTCCCTGCAGCAGGCACGCTGACTTTAAATTGGATCCTGTGTGGCCTCATGTACACAGAAAACAAGTTAAGTACTTCCTGTCCCCTGTTTGCCATGTCTGTAGACGTACATCTACCACTGAAAACATACTGGATGATCAGAGCCACTTGTCCCTCCACAAGCCCACCGTCTTCTGTTAAAAACCATGTGGACTTCAAAATGGATCTTGTGTGGCTCTATGTAGATAGGAAACAGTTAAGTCCTGGTGGCTCTGCCATCCACCTACAAATCAGGGCAGTGAGGAAATTGCCTCACACACTATCCAGACTATGCATCACGGTTCAGAAATGTCCAGAAAGGGTTTTCACACTGGGAAGAATTTCAACACAGATTTCCTCTCTTTCACCAACGTTTTAGTTATTTTACATTTAGTTACATCTATAGTTATATCTGTGGGAAAACAGAAATCTTCAAGTTGACCGCTGAGCATGTACACTTGTGGTTGGAGATTAAGTGCCTTGCTCAAGTGCACTGCGGCAGTATTTAAGGAAAAGGGGAGTATTATTCATTAATTTATCCCGATTTGGCTGTCCCGAGGTTTGTCTACCTGTGGCAAATAACAATGTTTAGATGAGCTGGCTTTTAGAGTCTGGACACCTTACGCCTGTCACAAAATGAAGGTTCACTGGGTGTCTGCTTAGATCCACGGAGAGTGGAGAAATGCCTTTAAAAAGACCCATAAAGATTTAACTAACAAGCCTCCATGTGAGGGGGTTCATGAACTTCTCATAGGCAGTTTGCCATAAAGTGTTCTTGGGTTCTAACCAACCCCTAAAGGTCTGAAGCCATTTTTAGAAAGTGAGTGCTTGGTGGGTTCCCTTTTGTTTTAATCAAACAGCAGCCAACTTGGTGTTTGAGATGATAAATTATCCAATATTTTCTAGCGAAAAACTCCTTTCTTTATTGAAGGAGTTCCTCAAGGGTCCATCTAAGGTGTGACGTGTTTTAAGGGATCCACAAATATCTTTCCCTTTTAAAAGTTATTGTGGTCAGATTGTTTTGACTCTCTGCCAGTTAGCATGTGGCCACACACACATATTCAAAAGGCCTTGAAAAGTAAATACCTGTCGACTTTTCTTATACTGGACTCTACCAGCACACACAAACATACAAAACTGTGATAACCTTGTCCTACGTTGACCTGATGCCAAATGATTCATGTTTTCTTGAGCTAAGTTTAAATTACCTTCGTTTTAATCCAGTTCTATACCTGTGCCTTTCATGCTGTTATGACTTAAAACCTCTTAATGCCTGGTGGCATACTGAGCTGACCTGCCATATTGTCCTGTGCTGGAGTTTTGCAGCCATTTGACTGTAAAACTTCTAAAATCTGTAGTGTTAACACTCCAGCTGAATATCACTGCAGTCATGTGAAAATACAACTCCAACTCATCAACTGTTTGGGATTTAAGAAAAATGGCCATATTTTTTAATTGATGACCATCAGTCTTTGAAATCATGCAAAGGGTTTTGAACAGGTTTCATAGACTCAAGGGTCCCAACATCTCTCAACATTCGTCACTCATATGGGACCATGTCGACTTTTACCACCAAACCACAGTGGTAAACAGGATAATAGCATATTTTCTTTAATGCTATGTAATAGTTGATGAATAGTTCAACCAAAATAATCAACTACTGTATACACACAAGATGGATAACTACACAACTGTCAGTTTGGACTGTATTTTATTCTTCTAGATTATTTTGGAGTATTGCCATTTTTTGCCAGTTTATTTTTTTTAATTTTTTTTTTCAGAACAGGGCAGTGGATCTATTTTTGTGACATTCAAGCATTCAAGTGACCAAAAAAAAAAGAAAAAAAAAAGGATTCTCTTCACTTGCACTTTGGCTGGTATTTTACTAGTATTTTACTAGTCCTATGAATACAAGAGGTAATTACTTGTAGAATAGTTTGAAAAGTCTTAACATGTAGACAAGTTTTATTTCTTTCCAGTTGAGTAACTGTTCAGAAATGTTTTCGGCTTTTGCTACATGCAAATGTTTTTTTTTCCCCTCATCACCAAAATCTCTAGGGTTTATGCTGCTGACCAGCTTGAGTGGCTTACTGAATTGCACAAGGCTCTCCCTCAGGTTATTGAGAGGGCCCTCCACGAGCAGCTTCTATTTTTGGTAGTAGTTCAACAAGTAATTCTACAGGGACTGCTTGGACAGGGTCTTAGGATTGCCCACAATGATTACACTATACCTTGCTCTTGTGAGAGCAACATTGAGATGTCTGGGATCATTCAGGAAGCCCATGCCCTGGTGCTCATTGGCCCTGACGCAAGACAGGATGAAGAAGTCTTTCTCTCTTCCTTGGAAGGCATCCACACTGGCAATCTCCACCTCCTGATAGTGCTTAGTGTGCACCAAGCCACTGAACTGCATGTGCTGGACCAGGTAGGATCTCTGTCCCTCATACGGGGTGATAATGCCAATCTGGTCAGGCTTTGCTCCAGCCTTCAGAAGCCTGGTGGTAATCTTCTCCACGTTTGGTCCTGTTGAGGTAGGGATTTCTAGAGCTAGCAATTTCCTCCTGGCCTCGGATGACAAAAGAACATGGGCTTATCAGGCTGGGGCCACTGGAAGTCAAAGCTCTTCTTCACACGGTCCAAAGCAGTGACCCCATTCTGTAGGGAGCTCTCATAGAAGATGTTGGAGGAGAATGCGCTGAGGGCATATGGTACTGAACCCGCAGACGGATGGGACGGATCCCTAAAATCACCAATTGCTCAAACAGGGACTAGGACAGGCCCGCCTTGGCTGCTTTCTTACACATCAACACAAGACCCAGCTCGCAGTGCTCACCCGCTAAGGTCAACTGCTTAGCCCCCAGAACTACAGGTATATATGCATGCTGGTTCAGCATGCATTTTGGCCAGCCTGGGATCTTCAGCACCCACACAGGTACAGCAGATCACATCAGCATTCGGTAGGGTTGTTACTTCAATGTATTTAACAATGTATTAACAAACTAAGTGCTGTTGCTTATTTGACAGAAAATGCTGTTAATAAAAACTGTTTAATTGAACTAATTCAGATGAAAATCATTTTTCCTCTTACCTAATGACAAGTATAGCTTATTATAAATGACAGGTTCACAAAATGATTATCAGTAATGCCAAAGATTAAAACAAGGACAATTTCGATTAATCTTACATATGCAAACTTGTAGAATATTTTTAAAAAATGTTGATGTTACCTCTCTACCCATAAAATACTGATATGATAGAAATCATATAATACTAATGTTATTTGATATGGTGGGGGAGCTGGAGCCTATCCCCACTGACATATACCATTCACATCTTTAAGTAATTTAGAGACTCCAGCTCACCTTAACATGAATGTCTTTACACTGCTGGAGGAAACCACAGTACACAGGGAAAACCCTAGCAAAGATGGGGAGAACATGCAAAGTCCACACAGATGGGCTGGAAATGAACCAAGGGACCCTGCTCACCTTGCTGTGAGGTGACAATTCTAACCACTAAACCACCGTGCCATCCTTTGAAAAACCTGCAAATAAATAATGTCATATCTGTCTTTTTACAAGATGAACATTGATTTTACCATAACATGTAAGTTATTGTTTCCAATTTCTGCAAATTGATAATGACATGCTAAAGAGAAACCACTTCTGCTAGCAATAGGTATGACCATGTCAAATCACACAATTTTGCACCGATCAGCTTTGAAACCAAGCCTTCCTGTGCCTTCACAATATGAGAAACAGGTTTTGGAATTTTTGGCTGTGCACTTGTCTTGTTTTTTTTTTTTTAATCTACAACCCAATCATCACCCAATGAATAATTTTTAGATGATATTTTCAAATACATAAAGGTGTTGCCTGCTCTTCTAGAAACAGAAGACCAGGAAGGTATTGGGCCCGGGTGGTGTGTCACCCTCCTGTCTTAAAGTCTGTGCTGAACAGCTGGCCCCCATTTTCACACTGATCTTCAACAGATCACTGGAGCTGTGTGATGTACCCTCCTGCTTCAAGAGCTCCACTATCATCCCGGTCCCCAAGAATCCCCATATCACAGGATTAAATAACTACAGGTCTGTTGCCCTAACGTTTGTGTTTATGTGTTCCTTCGCGAGACTGGTGTTGGCCCATTTGAAGGAAATCACAGGCCCCCTGCTCGGCCCCCTGCAGTTTGCCTACCGAGCAAACAGGTCAGCAGAGGATGCAGTCAACATGGGATTGCACTAAATCTTCCAACACCTCGACTCCCCAGATAGACATGCAAGGGTACTGTTAGTGGACTTCATCTCAGTGTTCAACACCATCGTCTCAGATATACTCCACTCAAAACTCACCCAGCTCAATGTACCAGCCCCCATCTGCCAGTGGATTAAAAACTTCCTGACACACAGCAGGCAGCTGGTGAGGCTGGGGAAAATCACATCCAGCACCCAGACAATCAGTATTGGTGCCCCCCAGGGATATGTGTGCTCCCCTCTACTCTTCTCCCTCTACACAAATGACTGCACCTCAGGTGACCTGTCTGTTAAACTCCTGAAGTTTGCAGACGACACAAACATCATCGGTCTTATCCGGGATGGTCACAAGTCTGCATATAGACGGGAGGTTGACCAGTAGGCCCTCTGGTGCGGCCATAACAACCTGGAGCTGAACATGCTCAAAACTATAGAGATGACAGTGTACTTCCGGAGGAGCCCCCAACACTGCCCCCCTCCCCAATACTCAACAGCATGGTGTCTGCAGTGAAACCCTACACATTTCTGGGTTCCACAATCTCCCTGGACCTAAGGTGGGCATCCAACACAGACAAAATCATCAAAAAGGCCCAGCAGAGGATGTACGTTCTCTGTCAGCTCAGGAAGTTCAACCTGCCTCAGGAACTGCTGATTCATTTCAACACTGAAACCCAATTTCCCCTCGGGGATGAATAAAGTATTCTGATTCTGATTCTGATAATCCAGTCTGTTCTCTACACATCCATCACTGTCACTGTGTGGTTTGGATCAGCCACCAAACCGGACAGGGACACACTACAATGGACAGTTAGGTCTGCAGAGAAAATCATTGATGCCAACCTGCCATCGATTGAGGACCTGTACACCTCCAGACTCAGGAAACGGGCAGGCAACATCACTGCAGACCCATCACACCCTGGTCACAACCTGTTCCAACTCCTCCCCTCTGGCAGGCACTACAGAGCACTGTACACCAAAACAACCAGATATAAAAACAGTTTCTTTCCGTGGGCTTTCATTCAAATGAACGCTTAATGTTTTCAATAAATCCAACCATTTTGTATATACTGTACTATACATTGTACGTATACTGGTATGCTCTGTGATGTCCATCTACCTCAGGCATGTATGTAAGTAACCTGCTAACATTTATTTCAGCATCTCTGATATGTTCTCTGCACCATTACACTTTATCGCCTCTTATTTCGCCTGTATATAGTCAGTCCTTGTGTATATAACTGAAGATTATTGTGTTGTTATTCTATGTTAAGTACAATGAGAAAGCCATGAAACCAAAGTCAAATTCCATGTGTGCAAACCTACATGGCCAAAAAACCTGATTCTGATTTTCATTGTGATTCTGATTCTTTTAGATTTCTCTATGTGATTTTGTATATGGCTTGCCTCTCCACTACCACTTCAAATCAGTTTACACAGCCTCAGTAGTGAAGGAACTGAAACTGGCAAAATGACGACATTAGCAAGAACTTAGTCACGTACAAATTAAAGCTATTCTCTGGGTTAATCTCCTTCAGTCTCTCTATTTATGGCCTAAGAGAGACTGCTGAAAACATCTAAATCAAGTAATTGCAGAAGTTCAGAAGTTGTTGATACTAAAAGAAGCACAACGTCACAGATGTGTGGAAAATAAATGCAATGCTCTATGTGATGATCTGAAAGCCTCTGCTACATGCGGTATATATATATATATATACATATATATATACATACATACACACATATATATATATATATATATATATATATATATATACACTACCGTTCAAAAGTTTGGGATCACCCAAACAATTTCGTGTTTTCCATGAAAAGTCACACTTATTCACCACCATATGTTGTGAAATGAATAGAAAATAGAGTCAAGACATTGACAAGGTTAGAAATAATGATTTGTATTTGAAATAAGATTTTTTTTACATCAAACTTTGCTTTCGTCAAAGAATCCTCCATTTGCAGCAATTACAGCATTGCAGACCTTTGGCATTCTAGCTGTTAATTTGTTGAGGTAATCTGGAGAAATTGCACCCCACGCTTCCAGAAGCAGCTCCCACAAGTTGGATTGGTTGGATGGGCACTTCTTTGAGCAGATTGAGTTTCTGGAGCATCACATTTGTGGGGTCAATTAAACGCTCAAAATGGCCAGAAAAAGAGAACTTTCATCTGAAACTCGACAGTCTATTCTTGTTCTTAGAAATGAAGGCTATTCCATGCGAGAAATTGCTAAGAAATTGAAGATTTCCTACACCGGTGTGTACTACTCCCTTCAGAGGACAGCACAAACAGGCTCTAACAGGTACTATTTAATGAAGATGCCAGTTGGGGACCTGTGAGGCGTCTGTTTCTCAAACTAGAGACTCTAATGTACTTATCTTCTTGCTCAGTTGTGCAACGCGGCCTCCCACTTCTTTTTCTACTCTGGTTAGAGCCTGTTTGTGCTGTCCTCTGAAGGGAGTAGTACACACCGGTGTAGGAAATCTTCAATTTCTTAGCAATTTCTCGCATGGAACAGCCTTCATTTCTAAGAACAAGAATAGACTGTCGAGTTTCAGATGAAAGTTCTCTTTTTCTGGCCATTTTGAGCGTTTAATTGACCCCACAAATGTGATGCTCCAGAAACTCAATCTGCTCAAAGAAGTGCCCATCCAACCAATCCAACTTGTGGGAGCTGCTTCTGGAAGCGTGGGGTGCAATTTCTCCAGATTACCTCAACAAATTAACAGCTAGAATGCCAAAGGTCTGCAATGCTGTAATTGCTGCAAATGGAGGATTCTTTGACGAAAGCAAAGTTTGATGTAAAAAAAATCTTATTTCAAATACAAATCATTATTTCTAACCTTGTCAATGTCTTGACTCTATTTTCTATTCATTTCACAACATATGGTGGTGAATAAGTGTGACTTTTCATGGAAAACACGAAATTGTTTGGGTGATCCCAAACTTTTGAACGGTAGTGTATATATATGTAATTCTGAATAAACAACAGCCATGCAGGAGTGCGCTCTATTCCAGAGGGTGAAGCGGCCTAATACAAAAAGGAGTTTTACTCGAATGAGGAGAATTACCCCTCTCTTGAATCAAGAGGGGTCTTAGGTGTTTCTCCATTTGTTTCTACGTGTTTCCCTTTTTCCTCGTGTCTCCTGTGTTCCCCTGTCTGTCTCTCTGTGCCTATGTGGTGTGGGCGTGGCTTCGTTTCTTGGCACTCTCCGGCTCCCTCCTGATTTGTGGCTCATTCACCTTACCTGCCTAGCCTGCACACCTGTTTTCCATCAACTCATCAACTCATCCGTATATCTAATCTGAGTCTCCCTTGTGTGCGTGTGCAGTCTGTCCTCCTCCCGGGTCTCCATGGTGATGGTGGCCGCCACCTGGACACTGCTTGGTATCCCCCTCCTCACATTTTCTTTTTAAATATCTTATAAATCCATAAATTTTGTTATAATTTTTCAATGTTATATCGTTCTGTCACTCAGACGTATGAATAATGTGTTTTTTCTGCTTCTACGTGGTGATGTTGGTCGCATGGCTTGAGTCCTGGGCTGTTCTGGTGGCGTCTGGACACTGCTTAGAATCCGCCTCATCATATTCTTCATATATTTTATTATTTCATTAAAATTCTGTTATCCTCTTTCAATATTGTATTTTGTAAATTAAACACAACATCCATTGCACGTTGTCCATCTTGGGAGAGAGATCTCTCCTCTGTTGCTCTCCCTGAGGTTTCTTCCTATTTTTTTCACCCCGTTAAAGGGCTTTTTTTTAGGGAGTTGTTCCTTGCCCAGTGCGAGGGTTTAAGGACAGGATGTTTTGTTGTTGTAAAGCCCCTTGACGCAAATTTGTAATTTGTTGATATTGAGCTATACAAATAAAACTGACTTGAGGTGAGTACTCTGGTTTTCCATCCACTCATTGCCAGATCGTTGTTTTGACCACTGTGGATCATTACTCTTCAGTTCCCCTGCCTGCCTGCTTGCCTGCTCGCATAACCTCCGCCAGCCACGCTCACTTCCTCGTCTGTCCGTCCTGCTCAGCTCAACTTGGCCATCCACCATTCAGCTCCATCCAGCTCTGCCATCTGTCATCACCTCTCTACTTTCTGCTTTGCCTGCCATTCTCATTCCTCTTTATTCCTACAGTAAAACCCTTTTACATAACTTATCCGTTGTCTGTGTTTGCATTTGGGTCTGCCTCTACTAATCATAACAGAACGATCTGGCCAGCATGGAACCAGCAAACTCAGACCACTTCCGCCAAGCTTTCACCACCCAGCACACCCTTGTGGGACAACATGACCAGGCCCTTCATGATGTCATGGAGGCCCTCAAGTCACTCTCGACCAATGTGGCCCAGATTGGACATCAAGTCAACCAGATTTCCACACATAATTCCTTTCCAGTCCCCGAAGCCCCAGCTAGCCCCCCTGCTTCAGTACAACATTCAGCTCAGCTAGCTCCCCAGCCCAGATAACCTCAGATTCCAGCACTGGAGCACTATGCTGGAGACTTGGGAACATGCAGGTCTTCTCTGATCCAGTGTTCCCTAGTGTTCGAGCAACGACCCTCTACCTACATAACCAATAAGGCAAAACTATCTTATATCATGGGTTACTTAGGGGGAATGTTTTAGCCTTGGCATCAACTGTGTGAGATAGCCAGTCACCTGTTAACTCCTATTTCCTTGGCTTTATCTCAGAAATGAGAAAAGTTTTTGATCACCCTGTTAACGGTAGGGATGCTACCAAAGACCTCCTGTTTCTGTGTTAGGGTTCCCGCAGTATAGCTAGCTGAATATTCAGTTGAGTTTAGGACCATAGCTGCAGATTCAGGTTAGAATGATGCTTCACCTCAGGGGGTGTTTCTCAACGGGCTTTGTGATTCAGTCAAAGATCAGTTAGTGGCTAGGGATGACTCAGGCAACTTAGACACTTTAATCTCTCTAGTCATTAATTTGGATAATCGTCTTTGTGAACGCTGTAGAGAGAAAGCTAGCCACCCTCCATCTTTATCCTTCTCACTCATCCCCTCCACCTCTCGTGGGAACAAGCCCTGGTCCTTCCCCAAGCCTCTGTGCACTTTCTGGTTCTCCTGTCTCCCTCTCCCCAGCTGAGGAACCAATAAAACTAGGAAGAGCCCATCTCTCCCTGGCTGAACGCCCCCCGAGGATGAAAGCAGGTTTGTGCATTTGCTGCAGTCAAGCCGGCTATTTCCTAGCCTCCTGCCCCTTCGGCCAAAAGAGGAGTCTCACCAGTAACAGCAGGGATTCTGGTGAGCCAAACTACCTCCCCTCCAGTTCCCTTGTTCAGAATGCAGCTCAACACCATGCCTATGTGGAACCAACAGTCTCTTCTGTTATGTGCCTTGGTAGACTCTGGAGCAGATGAACACTTCACTGATGCTAACTTTGGTTCCCAGGCATATCCATTCACCCACTTGACATTCACGTTGATGCTCATGCCCTCAACAGAAAGCTCCATGCTCGAGTAACACAAGTTACTGAGCTCCCGCACTTTATCCTATCCAGCAATCATCGTGAGTCAATCCAATTCCACATCATCTCCTCCCCTCTTACCCCCTTGGTCCTCGGTCAACCCTGGTTAAAACTACATAATCCCCACATCAATTGGTTCACCAATAAAGTTCAGAGCTGGAGACCTTTTTGCCATTAATTTTGCCTGAAATCTGCCCTCACCTCAGTAGAGGCTGCTGCTCCCTCACCCGACAATAAACCCCTAGACCTGTCATCTATTCCCTCTGTTTACCATGGCCTGGGAGAAGTTTTTAGTAAGCAGCAAGCTCTCGCTTTTCCCCCTTATCACCCTTATGATTGCACCATTGGTCTGCTTCCAGGAGCTCCTTTGCCTTCCAGCCGCCTGTTCAATCTCTCTCACCTTGAGAGAGAGAGTTAATGGAGACTTACATTAATGACTCGTTAGCCGCAGGTAGTATCATAAGGTCATCATCCTCCCCTGTTGGCGCAGTTTTTTTCTTTGTCGCCAAGAAATCCAGTTATTACGCCCCTGCATTGGCCATTGTGGTTTAAATAACCTAACAGTTAAAACATATATTCTCTTCCTCTGATAAATTCTGCTTTTGAATCACTCCAAGGAGCCACCATCTCTAAACTCGACCTAAGAAACACCTACCACCTCGTCTGAATCAAGGTAGGAGATGAATGGAAAACTGCCTTCAATGCTCCTTTGGGTTGCCTTGAGTATTTAGTCATGCCCTTCAGATTAACCAATGCCACAGCTGTCCTCCAGGCTCTTGTCAATGACATCCTTTGTGATTTTCGAACTGGTCAGTTTTGGTTTATCTTGATGATATTCTTATCTCCTCCCAGAAGATGGAAGAACACATCCAGCACGTGAGACAAGTTCCCCAAAGACTACAGCTGAACAAACTGTTCGCCACAGCTGAGAAATGTGAATTCCATGTCAACTCTGTTGGGGTTTTAGGATACGTAATTGAGAGTTGACAGGTGAACGCGGATCAGAAGTTTCAGGCAGTGGCAGAGTAGCCCATAACCACATTCCTGAAACAACTTAAGTGGTTTCTGGGAATTGCTAATTTTTATAGAAGGTTCATCAGAGACTACAGCCGTGTGGCCGTGCCTCTTACCCAACTCA
Organism: Lampris incognitus; assembly: GCF_029633865.1. Taxonomy (NCBI): domain Eukaryota; kingdom Metazoa; phylum Chordata; class Actinopteri; order Lampriformes; family Lampridae; genus Lampris; species Lampris incognitus. The sequence continues at coordinate 15,370,864 of NC_079222.1, read as the reverse complement.
CCTCTTCAGCTAACCTCTTTTCCTAGACCCCAAGGCAAATGCTGCCTTCACTGAGCTAAAGAGATGCTTTACTTCTGCACCTGTTCTCATCCAACCAGACTCCTCACGTCAGTTCATCATGGAGGTTGACGCCCCGGATACAGGGGTTGGAGCTGTTCTTTCCCAGCACTCAGCTTCTGACCAGAAATGCCACCCCTGTGCATTCTTCTTCCATCGATTATTTCCTGGTAAGTGGAACTATGATGTTGGGAACAGGGGACTGCCTGCAGTTAAGCTCGCCTTGGAGGAATGGAGACACTGGCTGGAGGGAGCAGAACACCCATTCATAATTTGGACGGGTCACAAGAACCTGCCTACACCTAGAACGCCAAGTGACTTAATTCTCATCAAGCCCGTAAGGCACTGTTCTTCGGACGAGTCAATTTCACTATTATTTACTGACCCGGTTCCAGAAACATCAAGCCTGACGACCTCTCCCAACAGTTTGTTCCCGACAACAATCCATGTAAACCAGATACCATCCTTCCCTCAACATGCGGGTTAGCTGCAGTGACCTAGGAAGTTGAATCGCTCATCAAGGAGTCCCAAAAGACTCACCCGGACCCAGGAAATAGCCTTGATAACTGTCTTTTTGTACCAGCCGAAACTTGTCCCTTCTTTAACAACATTTCTGGTAGCCTTTCATGGATGCTGAAACCTGTGCCTTCATGCTCACTTGCACTGTATGTGCTCGTAGTCATCTTACCAGTCATATCCACCATCTTACTCCATCCCCTTCCAGTCCCAAGTCAACCATTGAGCCACATTAGCCTCAACTTTGTAACCGGCCTTCCTCAATCTCAAGATAACACCATCATAATCACCATTGTAGACCGGTTTTCCAAGACTCCACATTTTGTGCCCTTACTCAAACTTCCTGCAGCCTCGGAAACCGCTGACCTCTTGGTCCACAACATTGTCTATCTCCATGGATCCTATCTGACATAGTCTCTGACTGTGGTACACAATCTATATCTCAGCCATGGAAGACATTCTGTGAAGCTCTCGAAGCAACTGTGAGTCTCTCATCAGCTTACCATCCTCGGACCAATGGACAGATGGAGTGGGCCAACCAGCACCTGGGAGTTCCGCTCCATTGTGTCACAGCCCAGAACCCCTCCTCCTGGAGTAATTGTATTCCCTGGATTGAGTATGCCCACAGTTCCTTGCCTAGTGCTGCCACAGGTATGTCACTATTTGAATGCTCCCTGCGTTATCAGCTACCTCTGTTTCCTGATCAGGAGGATGAAATTGCCATACCCCTGATCCAGGCCCATCTTTGCTGCTGTCGCAAGGTGTGGCAGGATGCCGACTCTGCTCTGCTCTGCTCTGCTCAGCCGACTGCAACCAGCTTATCACTGACCATCGATGGACTCCAGCATCTAACTACCAGCCAGGTCAGAAAGATTGGCTTTCTTTCAAAGACATCCTGTTACAGACCGAATCCAAAAAATTAACAACCTGTTACGTTCGACCTGACGAAATAGACTATCATCAAACCTCCACCATTAAATTCAAGTTGTCTTCCCCCATGAGAATTTATCCCACCTTCCATGTCATGCAGTTGAAACCAGTTTCGATCAGTCCATTATGCATTCTGGCCGTTCCGTCTCCACCCACCCGGATGACCACCCGACCTACACTGTTCGGCGGCTGTTGCACATACGCTGCCAAGGCCGTGGGTACCAGTGCCTGATAAACTGGGAAGGATACACCCAAAAAAAAAATGCAGCTGGATACTCCGACAGCACATCTTGGACCCCTCCCTTCCATAGAGACCACCCTGAGAAGCCCGGTGGTTTGCCTGGAGGCCCTCCTTGAGGGTAGGGTACTGTCACAGCCCCAGCCATGTCTCCAGTTGTTTCCCTTGTGTTTCCATGTATTTCCACTTTCCCCAGTGTCTCCTGTTTTCCCTGTGTGTGTGTGTGTGTGTGTGTGTGTGTGTGTGTGTGTGTGTGTGTGTGTGTGTGTGTGTGTGTGTGTGTGTGTGGTGTGGGTGTGGCACACACCGGCTTCCTCCTTGCCCAACCAGCCTGCACGCCTGCCTTCCATCAACTCATCAACTCAACAGTATATCTACCCCGGTTCTTCATCCACTCATCCCCAGATCAACGGTTCAACCACCTTGGACCACTACTCTCCAGTTCCCCTGCTTGTCTGCTTCACCTGTTCACTTAACCTCTGCCAGCCACACTCACTTCCTCGTCTCTCTGTCCTGCTCAGCTCAGCGTAGCCATCCACCATTCAGCTCAGTCCAGCTCTGCCATTCGCCATTGCCGCTCTACTTTCTGCCTCACCTGCCATTCTCATTCCCATTTATAACCTACAATAAAACGCTTTTACATTATGTCTTTATGCATGCCCAATAATCCAGGTAAG